>NC_092116.1:34774235-34791735 GCF_045679555.1 Salvelinus alpinus
AGGGATGGGGGACTTCTTCCCATCCCTCTCTTCCTCTTCCTCCTCCTCCTCCTCATCATTCACCAAAACCACAAGCCATGGCAGTTCCAAGGGAGGCAGTAGCCTCCTCAGCAGTACCAAGACCGGCGGCGCTGCCGATGGCTTCGGAGCTGATTCATTCGGAATGGATCTCGGAGTGTTTATGCGCGGGAATGAGGACGATGATGTCCCGGATTTCCACAGCCAAAGCCACGGCGTGAAAACTAGCGTCCGGAGCAAACGGCAGGCAGGTTATGTAGGAAAAAGTACATCTGACCAGGAGTAACTGCCCAATATCTGGCCTAGCTAGCCGCTGTTTAGCCACTGTTAGTATCTTAGCCTAGTGGCCGTTAGCAATTAGCATGTTAGCCTCCATTAGCACCTTAGCCAAACTGACATTAGCGATTAGCACCTTAGCCTAGCGGCCGTTAGCGGTGAGCGTCTTGGCCAGCAGCTCTTAGCGTCATAGCTAGCAGTGAGAAGTGAAACATTTCTATTTTTTGTCGTAGCTCAAATCAAATCCTAGAATATGATCAACAGTAGCCTAATTAATAAACATTTGTAAAGTAGTTCAGCCAATTGCTCATATGATGTGTTTGTGTTAAAAAAAAAATAATCTAACAAATTGGATAAAATAAGTTTCCAGAGATACTGTCTAAAATATGCTGTACTATACATTATAGTGTATTCTCAACCGCTCCTGAGCTGACTACCAGAAGGGGTTCGGAGGGGTAAAGGGGAGGTATGGCTGAGGTTAAAACACCTCCATCTTCTGACCCGGGCACCTGAGGGTAGACCTAGAAGACCGTGAGGGAAGAGGTGGGCATGAGGGAGGGAAAGAAGGAGAGGGGAAGAGGTGGGAGGGTAGGAAAAGTGAGAGAGAAAAAAAGAGAGAGAGGATAGGGAGTGAGGGACAGAGGTAGAGAGAGAGAGATATTGCAGACTGTTGATTCTGTGAGTAGATGATTAAAATGTGTTTTTCTTCTGACCCTGTGAATGATGTCAATGTACTGAATGTTCATGGAAAAGACAAACAACCGGGTAACCTCTGAACCAATCAGGTACTGCCAATGTTCAAATAACTGTTCTGAGAACAGAACGGGGTTCTAAGAACTACGTTAGAACTCCATTAGAACTTCCGTTAGAACGTCCAAACCAAGCTACTGATGCAACAATAAAAATGAGTTCACTTCAACTTCATGTTTTGTGTTGTATGTTTAAATGTCTTTTATTATAATAATTATAATTATTATTATATTATTCTTTATGCGTATGTCTCTTGGGTAAAAAAACAAACAGTCAAAAGTTAGTGGGAAAAAGGTATATTTTATAGTATAAACAGAAATCAACCTCAATATTAATAACAGATAAGAGTTAATCGCATTACATGTCAATGGAAAGCTTTATAGTCCTAATTATGGTACAGGCTCATACATTGAGAATATATATAGACATTAGGATATAATATGATATACATTCAGAATATATATAGACATTAGGATATAATATCATATACATTGAGAATATATATAGACATTAGGATATAATATCATATACATTGAGAATATATATAGACATTAGGATATAACATGATATACATTGAGAATATATATAGACATTAGGATATAATATGATATACATTGAGAATATATATAGACATTAGGATATAATATGATATACATTGAGAATATATATAGACATTAGGATATAACATGATATACATTGAGAATATATATAGACATTAGGATATAATATTTACATTTACATTTAAGTCATTTAGCAGACGCTCTTATCCAGAGCGACTTACAAATTGGTGCATTCACCTTATGATATCCAGTGGAACAACCACTTTACAATAGTGCATCTAACTCTTTAATATGATATACATTGAGAATATACAGACATTAGGATATAATATGATATACATTGAGAATATACAGACATTAGGATATAATATGATATACATTGAGAATATACAGACATTAGGATATAATATGATATACATTGAGAATATACAGACATTAGGATATAATATGATATACATTGAGAATATACAGACATTAGGATATAATATGATATACATTGAGAATATACAGACATTAGGATATAATATGATATACATTGAGAATATACAGACATTAGGATATAATATGATATACATTGAGAATATACAGACATTAGGATATAATATGATATACATTGAGAATATACAGACATTAGGATATAATATGATATACATTGAGAATATACAGACATTAGGATATATATATATATTAAACTGGACATCTTAGTTATTTAGGCCGATTGGTGGAGGGGGGATCCTAACTTCCTTAGTCTCCCATTGGCATAAATACATGACGAAGTGAGTATTTTGACTGAAGCAGAAGTTAGGATTTATATACCCATGTTATGATCAGTCAGAGATGGGCGGTATATTATCATAGCCTAAGTAATTGTGTCTTATTGTGTCTTATTTGTCTCCCACACAGCTCTGCATTAATTCAGCACCTCATAGAGAAAGGCAGAACACGACCAAATTATCAGCCACTGGGCCGTCTTAATGTAACCTTTATTTAACCTTAATGTAACCTTTATTTAACCTTTATTTAACCTTTATTTAACCTTTATTTAACCTTTACTTAACTAGGCAAGTCAGTTAAGAACAAATTCTTATCTACAATGACGGCCTAGAAACAGTGGGTTAATTGCCTTGTTCAGGGGCAGAACGACAGATTCTTACCTTGTCAGCTCAGGGATTCGATCCAGCAACCTTTCGGTACTGGCCCAACACTCTAACCAATAGGCTACTTGCCGCCCCAAACCAAAAATACATATTTAAATAAAAATCAAAAAAATAACATAAAAATAAAAAAATAAGCAGAAAGAAACAGTCTTGTTCTTTCCCCTATAAGAACATATACACTGCTCAAAAAAATAAAGGGAACACTTAAACAACACAATGTAACTCCAAGTCAATCACACTTCTGTGAAATCAAACTGTCCACTTAGGAAGCAACACTGATTGACAATAAATTTCACATGCTGTTGTGCAAATGGAATAGACAAAAGGTGGAAATTATAGGCAATTAGCAAGACACCCCCAATAAAGGAGTGATTCTACAGGTGGTGACCACAGACCACTTCTCAGTTCCTATGCTTCCTGGCTGATGTTTTGGTCACTTTTGAACGCTGGCGGTGCTTTCACTCTAGTGGTAGCATGAGACGGAGTCTACAACCCACACAAGTGGCTCAGGTAGTGCAGCTCATCCAGGATGGCACATCAATGCGAGCTGTGGCAAGAAGGTTTGCTGTGTCTGTCAGCGTAGTGTCCAGAGCATGGAGGCGCTACCAGGAGACAGGCCAGTACATCAGGAGACGTGGAGGAGTTACATTGTGTTGTTTAAGTGTTCCCTTTATTTTTTTGAGCAGTGTATAATAATAAACTGTATATGAGAAATAATAAGAATATGTAATAATATAATCTATTATAATTTATTTCTTAAAAAAAAAAATAAGAACAATATTTCTTTTTTATCAGAAAATGGGTTCAGGCAACCTTGGTTTGCCATGTAGAACTTCAATGGTCAAATAGTTTGCAGGTCTAATCAGTCAGTTGTCAACATGGATAGTTGACTGAACTCTGTGCTCTGTCAGCTATGTGCCATTCACCCCATCGATTAGCACACAACTAATATTGACTGAATTAAATCATTAGTAAAATACTACCACAGTATTTTAATCTTATGAAATACATCATACTAATCTACAATGGTTCAACGTGAGTACCTCTGGGCATTTTTTAGGCTGATTTCTAGCCTAAAAATGTCTTTGAAGAATATCTGAAATAACTCTCATTGCGCCCCTGTGTGTGTTTGTAAATTAGAACGTGTTTAACAATACTTGAAGTCCCCACCACAATAGTAAACGGACAAAAATTTGACCAACTGGAGACATTTTTGTTAGTCTCCACAAGGTCAAATGCTATTTCTAGTGAGTTTAGAGTTACAATTAGAATTAGTTTTGGGTTAGAATTAAGTTTAGGTTTAGGTTTAGGTTTAGGTTTAGGGTTAGGGTTAGGTTTAGGTTTAGGGTTAGGCTTAGGTTTAGGGGTTAGGGAAAATAGGATTTTAAATGGGACTTAATTGTGTGTCCCCACAAGGTTAGTTATACAAGACTGTGTTTGTGTAATCTCTTGTGGACAGATTAAAGTGAGGACAGAAACGGTGAGAATCTGTCAAGGCTCACACAGAACAATGTGATTACGAGCAGCAGTAATTCCTGGTTTGGGGGTTTTCGATGTTGATTGGATGAATTTGGATTGGGTAAAGGTGGTGCTTAAACCTATGATTTTCAAGCCCCCCTGTGCGGATGATAAACGGTTTCCATTAGATTCCACAGCTACAAAATCAAAATGAGCTATATCTTAAAAATGTATGAAAACAAAAAAAATCATTTTTGGCCATGATTTGGCCGAGAGTTTACGTTTGAGAGGGAAGAGACTTCCCTTCCTTTCCTTCCTTTGCACAAGGGTAATCACAACTGTTAACGGCATTTCCCCCCAGAAGTAAAACAGGAAATTACTAACTTTCGGGAGACAATTTTACTTCTGGGTAACTGAGATTAGTGTGTGTATAATGTGTGTGTTGTTGTGTTACTGTGTTTTGATAAATGTTAAAGAGGCTAACACATACAATCACATACAATCACTCATACAGTACCAGTCTTTGCACACTCTTGCTTTTCACACTCTTGGAATTCTCTCAACCAGCTTCATGAGGCAGTCACCTGGAATGCATTTCAATTAACAGGTGTGCCTTGTTAAAAGTTTGTATGTGGAATTTCTTTCATTCTAAATGCGTTTGAGCCAATCAGTTGTGTTGTGACAAGGTAGGGGTTGTATACAGAAGATAGCCCTATTTGGTAAAATACCAAGTCCATATTATGGCAAGAACAGCTCAAATAAGCAAAGAGAAATGACAGTCCATCATTACTTTAAGACATCAAGGTCAGTCAATATGGAACATTTCAAGAACTTTGAACATTTCTTCAAGTGCAGTCGCAAAAACAATCAAGCGCTGTGATGAAACTGGCTATCATGAGGACCGCCACAGGAAAGGAAGACCCAGAGTTACCTCTGCTGCAGAGTATAAGTTCATTTGAGTTAACTGCACCTCAGATTGCAGCCCAACTAAATGCTTCACAGAGTTCAAGTAACAGACACATCTCAACATCAACTGTTTAGAGGAGACTGCGTGAATCCGGCCTTCATGGTCGAATTGCTGCAAAGAAACCACCACTAAAGGACACCAATAAGAAGAAGAGACTTGGGCCAAGAAACAAGAGCAATGGACATTAGACCGGTGGCAATCTGTCCTTTGATCTGATGAGTCCAAATTTGAGATTTTTGGTTCCAACGGCCTTGTTTTTGTGAGACGCAGAGTAGGTGAATGGATGATCTCCGAATGTGTGGTTCCCACCGTGAAGCATGGAGGAGGTGTGATGGTGTGGGGGTGCTTTGCTGGTGACACTGTCAGTGATTTATTTAGAATTCAAGGCACACTTAACCAGCATGGCTCCCACAGCCTTCTGCAGCGATACGGCATCCCATCTAGTTTGCGCTTAGTGGGACTATCATTTGTTTTTCAACAGGACAATGACCCAAAACACACCTCCAGGCTGTGTAAGGGCTATTTAAGCAAGAAGGAGAGTGATGGAGTGCTGCGTCAGATGACCTGGCCTCCTCAATCAATCGACCTCAACCCAATTGAGATGGTTTGGGATGAGTTGGACCGCAGAGTGAAGGAAAAGCAGCCAACAAGTGATCAGCATATGTGGGAACTAATTCAAGACTGTTGGAAAGGCATTCCTCATGAAGCTGGTTGAGAGAATGCCAAGAGTGTGCAAAGGGTGACTACTCTCACATTTACAATATATTTTGATTTGTTTAACACTTTTTTGGTTACTACATGATTCCATATGTGTTATTTCATAGTTTTGATGTCTTCACTATTATTCTACAATGTAGAAAATAGTACAAATAAAGAAAAACCCTTGAATGGGTAGGTGTTCTAAAACCTTTGACCGGTAGTGTACATATCCTAACCAAAAGCCATGGACTACAGGCAACATCTCCACTTAGCTAAAGGCTAGAACTGCCTCTTCGTAAATTTGGACGCTTATAAGAAATCCCGCTACGACCTCTGACAAACCATAAAATTAGACAAAGCATCAATACAGGACTAAGATTGAATTCTACTACACCAGCTCTGACACTCGTCGGATGTGGCAGGGTTTACAAACTATCACGAATTACAACGGGAAACCCAGCTACGAGCTGCCCAGTGACGCGAGCATACCAGACGAGCTAAATGCCTTCTATGCTCACAACAAGGCAACACTGAACCATGACTGGGTCAGGAGGAGGCTGAAAATATCAGTGAAGACACTTGCCAGCTGGTCAGCACATATTCTGAGTACATGTTCTGGTAATACATCTGGCCCTGTGGCCTTGGGAATGTTAACCTGTTTAAAGGTCTTACTCAGATCGGCTACAGAGAGAGCGATCATACAGTCGTCCGGAATAGCTGGTGCTCTCATGCATGGTTCAGTGTTTGCTTGCCTCAAAGCGAGCATAGAAGCATAGAAAGTATTTAGTTTGTCTGCTAGGTTCGCGTCACGTGACTGGGTTTCCCTTTGTAAGCCATGATAGTTTGCAAACCCTGCCATGCCGACAAGCGTTTTTACGTACGGACTCAGATCTTAATCGAGCAACCTTCCATCTGTTATTCTCTCTCCTTCGCTCAGTTTTCCTTCTTCTCCCTTTCTCTCTCTCTCCATCACTCTTCCATCCATCTTCTGTTCTGATTCATTGACTGTGACTACAGTGTTTGAGCTGAACTACGTGGAGTTCACTGAGGGGTTGGAACCCCGGAACCTGCACAGCGCTAAGGAAACGGTTGGTTGCGTTGTCGTGGAAACCGAAGGAGCAACGAAGCCGCTTCCAGAAACAGATAGAAGACGTACCCGGCGAGAGGAAAGAGTCAGGCTTAGAGGGTTATGAGTTACCTTTGAGGGTTAAGATTTTCTGTACACTTAGAAAGTTAAGAGTTAGATTTAGACGGACAGATTGTTTCCCGGACAGAGATTTTAAGCCTAGTCCTAGACTTATAAAACACTTTCAATGGAGATTTAAGCCTAGTCCTAGACTTATAAAACACTTTCAATGGAGATTTAAGCCTAGTCCTAGACTTATAAAACACTTTCAATGGAGATTTAAGCCTAGTCCTAGACTTATAAAACACTTTCAATGGAGATTCTCCATTGAGTATGCATTTTAGTTCAGGACTAAGCTTAATCTGTGTCCGGGGAAAGTTCATGGTAAATTCACCCATAAACTCCTTTCTGGGCTCAATAGGGAAAGTAGATAAGGAAAGGAGATGAGGATAGGCGATGAGACTGGAATAGGCCTATTGGCACACAACTATTGATTTTTCTCCAATTGTGAGAACAGGTGACTCATGACAAACATGGGGCCTGTCCCATATGGCACCCTATTCCCTATGCGGTGCACTACTTTTGACCAGGGGCCGTACGCGTCAAGCATCTCTGTAGGATCAGTCCCCCCCGCCGCCCACTGCCCCCCCCCCCCCGCCCACCCAACCCCACTCTCCATTTAATCATATTAATTGTGATGTAAAAGGCTAAACTGATCCTGAATCAGCAGTCAGACGCTTGATAAATCAACACCCGTTGATCCATATGGCCCCAAAGCGCTATATGGTGAGTTCAGATGTAGTCTCTGTGGTTTGCATAGGTGGCCCTGGTCAAAAGTAGTGGACTATGTAGGGGAATAGGGAGCCTCAGTATACCCTATGTTTATCTTTGTACCCTAGGTGGACGTTGACATCAAACTGCTGTCTGGTAAAGGATCATGCAATGGGACCTTTGCTTTCCATATCGATCACGGCAGCTACCAGTCGCTACAAAAATAACTATCCTTTTAAGGACATCCCTATGATCACACTACAGCCGGTGGATGTCGGTCCCCCGCAGTAGACCAACTACACAACCATTCCCATCGTCCAGGCTTAACTCCTGACTAAGCTTGAGGACCTAGAACAGAACCTGGTGGTTCTAGAAGAGGTTCTGGAAGAGGTTCTAGAAGAAACGGAATGCCTGGGTTCTGAAGGCGAGACAGGAACAGGAGAATCAGGCGTTCTAGAATGTTTTTCAAAAAATGTGTCCATGTCCCTAAACCCCTCTCACTTGTTGGACTGTCTGTCAAAGTGCACACCTCTTTCACTGAGGGAGCGCGAGGTAGAGCTTGAACTTTGTCACTGGTTTATAACAACCCCCTAGTCTTTGTGGAATAAAGCAAAACTACGAAAAATATAACCGTTCTGTTTACAGCAAAAAATATTAAATTGAGGAAGTCCAATCGATTGTGAGATATGGCATATATACATTTGTGTTGCGGTTTCACAATCTGAGATCTCTGCCAGCAGGCAGCTCATGCAAAAAACACATGCACGAGAGTGCTCCTCATAAACACATGCACGAGAGGGCTCCTCATAAACACGTGCACGAGAGGGGGCTCCACATAAACACATGAACTAGAGGGCTCCTCATAAACACATGAACTAGAGGGCTCCACATAAACACATGAACTAGAGGGCTCCACATAAACACATGAACTAGAGGGCTCCACATAAACACATGAACTAGAGGGCTCCACATAAACACATGCACGAGAGGGCTCCACATAAACACATGAACTAGAGGGCTCCTCATAAACACATGAACTAGAGGGCTCCACATAAACACATGAACTAGAGGGCTCCTCATAAACACATGAACTAGAGGGCTCCACATAAACACATGCACGAGAGGGCTCCTCATAAACACATGCACGAGAGGGCTCCTCATAAACACGTGAACGAGAGGGCTCCTCATAAACACATGAACTAGAGGGCTCCTCATAAACACATGAACTAGAGGGCTCCACATAAACACATGCACGAGAGGGCTCCTCATAAACACGTGAACGAGAGGGCTCCACATAAACACATGAACTAGAGGGCTCCACATAAACACATGAACTAGAGGGCTCCTCATAAACACATGAACTAGAGGGCTCCTCATAAACACATGAACTAGAGGGCTCCTCATAAACACGTGCACGAGGGGGCTCCACAGCACAACGGCAGTTTACAAAATAGTCTACATCAGACATTAGCACCAGACTCAACACAACACGCCTTTTACTCTGTAGTGAGAAGCGTCGTCTAGACCTCGATAATTAGCCTCTTTCATTTCACTCCGTCAACGCTCTGGAAACCAAGCAGAAAATGCTGTGCTCTAAAGATCATTCAGCATCGTAGCCACACAAATACATTAGAAGATAATTATCTGATCTGATCAGAAACACTGTGCTCACAACCGCCATGATGTCCATTGTGCATTTTGATAGAGTTTTGGAATATATTGGGCAATAAGGTTTTTTACCAGACGCGAGTCCATCCAGGCTTGAGCCCCGTGCGCAAAACACACGTAACAAGTTCGAGAAATGTGTACCGAAGCAAAGTTTCACCTACATTTTAGATAAGAAAATATCATGTCAGTCATCCATCCAAATCAAATACGTGCGTGTCCACATTTTGTCTTTATAAACTTTCTCATAGACTACTACTGTACATGACATCGCTAATCCAATCAGCAACGCTGCAGCTGTTGCAGTGATCATCATTCATCAACGTATGCTAAATATAATCAGTACACGACTTTCAAGGCGTAGGGTATTTGATGGAAAAATAGGCCATTAGAAAATACTTTTTCATTTTTATGAAATTAGCCTACATTCTCTTGTTCGCTTGGGGAAGGAAATTTGTATCATGACACACGGCGAGACCCATGATGCAGACACAGGAGGTAGATGGTTGGAATCTTACAATATTTATTAATCCAATAGGGGAAGGCAAGAGGATAGTCATAGACAGGCAAAAAGGACAAGACCAGATCAGAGTCCAGGAGGTACAGAGTGGCAGACAGGCTCGTGGTCAAGGCAGGCAGAATGGTCAGGCAGGCGGGTACAAAGTCCAGAGAACAGGCAAGGGTCAAAACCGGGAGGACAAGAAAAAGGAGAATAACAAATGGAGTACGGGAAAAACACACTGGTTGACTTGACTTAAACATACAAAACGAACTGGCACAGAGAGACAGGAAACACAGGGATAAATACACTGTCACAGAGAGACAGGAAACACAGGGATAAATACACTGGGGAAAATAACACCTGAAAGGGGGTGGAGACAATCACAGGAACAGGTGAAGCAGATCAGGGCGTGACAATTTGGGGCAATAATAGCGCATTTGATCTACCCAAATGAAAACTTGGACAGTGAGAATGAATCGCAATTCGATAGATGGCTGTATCAGTACCCAGACTATCAATTACATAAGCAACAGAGAATTAATTCACAAGGATATGTTCGCTGTCAGCTGGCTCCAGTAGGAAAGTTACAATCTAATGAAAGATTTTGTTTTCATAAATTAGCCTTTTTATCCCATATGTGTGTAACGGCTTTCTTCCTGGGATGAAGGAGAGGACCAAAATGCAGCGCAGTTAGTGCTCAACATGTTTAATATAACGAACTGTGAACACTTACAACAATACAAAACAACAAAACGTGAAAACCGAGACAGTCCTATCTGGTGCAGAACACAAACCCAGAGACAGGAAACAACCACCCACAATCCCCAACACAAAACAAGCCACCTATATATGATTCTCAATCAGGGACAACGATTGACAGCTGCCTCTGATTGAGAACCATATTAGGCTGAACACAGAAACAGACAAACTAGACACACAACATAGAATGCCCACCCCAACTCACGCCCTGACCATACTAAACAAATACAAAAACAAGGGAAAACAGGTCAGGAACGTGACAATGTGTCATCCTATGAAGAGGACGCTATGTTGCACATTCACTATCCTCTCATTTATTAGATCTATTCTGCCGTAATGATCTGATGACACCAACGAGCAACGAGGGATGTGGTCTACAGTCAGACTATAGCTCTCATTTTATCTCTACTTCCCAGAGAGAGAGAGGCTGAATGACTGGCTGGCTGGCTGACTGGATGACTGGCTGGTTGGCTGAATGGAGGACTGGCTGGCTGAATGACTGGCTGGTTGGCTGGCTGGCTGACTGGCTGGATGACTGGCTGGTTGGCTGAATGGAGGACTGGCTGGTTGGCTGGATGACTGGCTGGCTGGCTGACTGGATGACTGGATGACTGGCTGGTTGGCTGGCTGGCTGACTGGCTGGCTGACTGGATGACTGGCTGGTTGGCTGGTTGGCTGACTGGATGACTGGCTGGTTGGCTGACTGGCTGGCTGGCTGACTGGATGACTGGCTGGCTGGCTGGCTGACTGGATGACTGGCTGGCTGGCTGACTGGATGACTAGCTGGTTGGCTGGTTGGCTGACTGGATGACTGGCTGGTTGGCTGACTGGCTGACTGGATGACTGGCTGGCTGGCTGACTGGATGACTGGCTGGTTGGCTGGTTGGCTGACTGGCTGGTTGGCTGACTGGCTGACTGACTGACTGACTGGCTGGTTGGCTGGCTGGTTGGCTGGCTGACTGGCTGGCTGACTGGATGACTGGCTGGTTGGCTGGCTGGCTGGCTGACTGGATAACTGGCTGGATGACTGGCTGGTTGGCTGGCTGGCTGACTGGCTGGCTGGCTGACTGGCTGGCTGGCTGACTGGATGACTGGCTGGTTGGCTGGCTGGTTGGCTGCCTGACTGACTGGATGACTGGCTGGTTGGCTGGCTGGCTGACTGACTGGATGACTGGCTGGTTGGCTGGCTGGTTGGCTGGTTGGCTGGCTGGTTGGCTGGCACACACACACTTTGACTGACAGTCCAACGATGAGTCAGAGGAGTTAATGAACTTATAATAAAGGACTGCTGTTTTGACCCAGTGGGACAGTCAATATCATAAACTGTGATGATATATAGTACTACATGTATACTTACTGCGTTATATGATTATATAGTACTATATGTATATTTCCTGCAATCTATTATTATATAGAGTACTATATGTATATTTATTTAATTATATGATTATATAGAGTACTCTATGTATATTTATTTCAGTATATGATTATATATAGTACTATATGTATATTTATTTCATTATATGATTATATATAGTACTATATGTATATTTATTTCATTATATGATTATATAGTACTATATATATATATATATATATATATATATATTAACTGCGTTATATGATTATATTCCCCAAACAGCAAAGATCTACCTCCATTTTGAACACTTCTTCTTTACTGCTCTTCCTTCGATGACACAAGTCTTTTTATTTCTTCAACACCTTTCTACTGTTATGTGTTTAACTGTTGACCGATTTCATTATGTCATTCTTAACTGTTAACTGTTGACCGATTTCATTATGTCATTCTTAACTGTTAACTGTTGACCGATTTCATTCTTTGTATTACGGTTGAATAAAATCTCTCTGCTGCTCAGTTTAGTTGTTAACTTCATCAGTGAGATTTATTTCATGTCATATCCACTATACATCATCTATAGAATGCAAAATAACATCAGAACATAGAATGATACATCATTGGATGGGTATGAGGAGGGTAACAACTGACCTGGGGACAGGGTTACAACTGACCTGGTGACAGGGTTACAACTGACCTGGGGACAGGGTTACATCTGACCTGAGGACAGGGTTACAACTGACCTGAGGACAGGGTTACAACTGACCTGGGGACAGGGTTACAATTGGCCTGGGGACAGGGTACAACTGACCTGAGGACAGGGTTACAACTGACCCGAGGACATGGTTACACCTGACCTGGGGACAGGGTTACAACTGACCTGAGGACAGGGTTACAACTGACCTGAGGACAGGGTTACAACTGACCTGGGGACAGGGCTACAACTGACCTGGTGACAGGGTTACAATTGGCCTGGGGACAGGGTTACAACTGACCTGGGGACAGGGTTACAACTGACCTGAGGACAGGGTTACAACTGACCTGAGGACATGGTTACAACTGACCTGGGGACAGGGTTACAACTGACCTGAGGACAGGGTTACAACTGACCTGGTGACATGGTTACAACTGACCTGGGGACAGGGTTACAACTGACATGAGGACAGGGTTACAACTGACCTGGGGACAGGGTTACAACTGACCTGGGGACAGGGTTACAACTGACCTGGGGACAGGGTAACAACTGACCTGGGGACAGGGTTACAACTGACCTGGGGACAGGGTTACAACTGACCTGGGGACAGGGTTACAACTGACCTGGGGACAGGGTTACAACTGACCTGGGGACAGGGTTACAACTGACCTGGGGACAGGGTTACAACTGACCTGAGGACAGGGTTACAACTGACCTGGGGACAGGGTTAAAACTGACCCGAGGACAGGGTAACAACTGACCTGAGGACAGGGTAACAACTGACCCGAGGACAGGGTTACAACTGTCTCTGAAAGGGACCATTTAAATAGACTATCTTCTGTGTATAACGTGTTATTTTTTCTTCGTAAAATGTTAAAAATGCACATTAAAAAAGTTCAAGCTAAAGTATTCTGACACGCACCACACTACACCATAATTCTCTCTCTCTCTCTCTATATATATATACAGCTGTATATCATTTTACAGGTCACTTCATCCCATTCACATTCCAGGTAATGATCTGATGGCTGTGAGTTGATACAATGATGACGAGGAAACATGAAATAAGTTCCACAATATGTTTTTATTGAGCAACGTAAGGGACAGTCCTCTGTTCATATACTGTATATATATATATATACACCTGTCCCAAAGCACACAATCACACACACAGGGACACACAGCGACAAAAACATGTTTTTTTAATCTTCTTTTAAACTCCTCTTTTTACTTGACTTTTCTCTGTTTAACTTTATTAAAAAAAATAAGACATCAGGTTCAGGTTTGAAACAACATCCTTTAAACTCTTTTTCTCCAGTGTCTTTTATAAAAGCCCTATTGAAGTCATTATACGTTTCCTTTAGTGTTTGAGATTTAGATCAGATTTGACACATTGGGGGGAAACTGAGTGCTGCTCTCTGTTGGCTCTCACATACAATATGAACATGTACAGCCTCCGAGCCAGTGGCTTGTTTTCATTGATCCCCTCTAAAATCAGGGGCTGATTTAGACCTGGGACTACCAGGTGGCTGCAGTTCATGATCAGGTAGAACAGAAAATCAGCAGGCTACGGACCTCGTAGGGTCAGAGTTGAACCCTCCTGGTCCTGGGTACCGAAAGGGGTGCAAACTTTTGTTTTTAACACACCTGATTCAGCTAAAAGTCACTTCCTGTGTCTCTCGATGTGTGTCTGTGTGTGTCTGTGTGTATGTCTGTGTGTCTACCGCGAGGCGAAGTAGGGCCTGATCTTCATGCAGATGGCTTTGAGAGAGTACCAGGATCCCTTCCAGTTCATCCACACCATGCCGTCATCCGTCCCGTGTTTCGCCATGTACCGCGTGTAAGCCCCGCCCCAGTAGTAACGGCCGTTTGGATTGGCTGAGTGACACCTGTTGTACCACCAGCCACCGCCGTCCTCACGGGAGCACTGCTTGGACGGATCACCTGGAGTCCTGTTAGAGGGGGGGGGGGGGGGGGGGGGAGGAGGGGAGGCAGACACAGAGAGAGATGTTTTGATTGACTGAACAAAAATCCCTAAACCAAATGTAATTCTTGGAGAGCTGTGTGTCTGCGGGTTTTCAAACCTCCCCGTACTTGGTTGATCAACTAAGATTAAGGATTAGTTAGGAACTCCCCTCACCTGGTTGTCTAGGTCTTCATTGATTAGATCGGAACTCCCCTCACCTGGTTGTCTAGGTCTTCATTGATTAGTTAGGACCTCCTCTCACCTGGTTGTCTAGGTCTTCATTGATTAGATCGGAACTCCCCTCACCTGGTTGTCTAGGTCTTCATTGATTAGTTAGGAACCCACCTCACCTGATTGTCTAGGTCTTCATTGATTAGATCGGAACTCCCCTCACCTGGTTGTCTAGGTCTTCATTGATTAGTTAGGAACCCACCTCACCTGATTGTCTAGGTCTTAATTGATTAGTTAGGACCTCCCCTCACCTGGTTGTCTAGGTTTTAATTGGAAAATAACTAGCAGACATGCAGCCCCCCCCCCCCTCATCCAGCATCATCCCATACCAGTTATCGTTGTCTCTGTCGTAGGTGCTGAACATCATTCCATTGTGGATGGTCATGGTCCGGTTCTCTCCATACAGCTCCGTAGCTCCGTCCAGCATCACGTTACCGGCCGTTCCTGAATACCCATCGATCGCCAATATGTAGTTGGACGTCTCGCCCTGCAATACATTAATAAATCAATCAGGATTTTTTCATACTTAAAAAAAAATAAAATAATACCTTTTTCTCCCCAATTTCGTGACATCCAATTGGTAGTTACAGTCTTGTCCCATCACTGCAACTCCCGTACTGGACTCAGAGGCGAAGGTCGAGAGCCATGCGTCCTCCAAAACACGACCCTGCCAAACCGCACTGCTTCTTGACACACTGCTCACTTATTAACCTGGAAGCCAGCCACACCAAAATGTTGGGAGGGAACACTGTACAACCAGCGACCATGGTCAGCATGCATGCGTCCGGCCCACCACATGGAGTAGCTAGAGCAGGCTGGCTAAACCCTCTCCTAACCCGCACGACGCTGGGCCGTCTCATGGGTCTCACAAACAATCTTGGGCCAGCTGCAACACAGCCTGCGCCATTCGGGAGGCCCCCCAATTAATCAGGATTTTAATTATCATTATTCACATTTCACAACATTTTTCTGTGCAAAGTGCTTTCCAGTAACCCAACTCCAGACCCATGAGCTCGGAGTTCTAGAATGCCATGATGCTGCTGGCCGTTTAGGGGATCTATTCCGCTGGCCGATTGGGGATCTATTCCGCTGGCCGTTTGGGGATCTATTCCGCTGGCCGTTTGGGGATCTATTCCGCTGGCCGTTTGGGGATCTATTCCGCTGGCCGTTTGGGGATCTATTCCGCTGGCCGTTTGGGGATCTATTCCGCTGGCCGTTTGGGGATCTATTCTGCTGGCCGTTTGGGGATCTATTCTGCTGGCCGTTTGGGGATCTATTCCGCTGGCCGTTTAGGAAATATTTGATTGGAAAGTGTAGATGTACGGTAAACTGTCTGTCTGTCTGTCAATTCCTTGTATAGTAAAGGTACTATTACCTGTATGGTAAACTGTTTGTACTGGGCGTGGCTGTGTTACCTGTATGGTAAACTGTTTGTACTGGACGTGGCTGTGTTACCTGTATGGTAAACTGTTTGTACTGGGCGTGGCTGTGTTACCTGTATGGTAAACTGTTTTTACTGGGGGTGGCTGTGTTACCTGTATGGTAAACTGTTTGTACTGGACGTGGCTGTGTTACCTGTATGGTAAACTTTCTGTACTGGGCGTGGCTGTGTTACCTGTATAGTAAACTGTTTGTACTGGGCGTGGCTGTGTTACCTGTATGGTAAACTGTTTGTACTGGACGTGGCTGTGTTACCTGTATGGTAAACTGTTGGTACTGGGCGTGGCTGTGTTACCTGTATGGTAAACTTTCTGTACTGGGCGTGGCTGTGTTACCTGTATGGTAAACTTTCTGTACTGGGCGTGGACCTTGTTGCCAGTCCAATCCTCCATCTCCATGAGGACCTCAGTGGGTCCCTGCTTGGTCAGCTGACTGATGCGGTCGTTACCCAGCCAGTACTCCCCTGTCACGTGACACAGGAGAAACACACGGTAAGTGACATCATGACTTTACATTTTATATTGAGAATTTTTTTTGAATTTGGAGTTTACCTCCTAAAACTGACTGAATATAAATTAATTATTAATTAATTATTAATTAATTATTATTAATTAATTATTATTAATTATTTCTTTTCTCTCACCTGGAGTGTTGCAATGTCCCTTTCCGACGTCGAAGGCGATATTCCCGAAACCGCTGCGGTAGTTGTCCCAACGCCGGCCAAAGTCTACAGACCCATCCTTCCTGTTCTGAATAGTGGTCCAGCCTGGGGGGGGGGGGGGAGAGATATTAAACAGATCAAATAAAGGATACATGGATAGAACATTCTATCCGATTCTCTACCCTTCTCCAAAAAAGCGTGCACTTTTTCACTCCCCCTCATGCATTTAGAAGTACTAGACATATACACAAGCACGGCTGGAGTGAGAGAGAGAGAAGTAGACAAAGCACCCACCTCCTTTCTGTGTGGTCTGGTCACAGTACACCTTGTAGGGCTGGTAGAAGGAGTCAGGCTGGATCAGATACATCCCAGAATCCCTTCCTCCTTTCCTGAAGATGTCCTCACACTCCTTACCTGGGGAGGGAGGGAGGGAGGGGGGGGGG
>NC_092116.1:34796735-34801735 GCF_045679555.1 Salvelinus alpinus
ATAGTAAATATATAGTATTTTAGTCCCGATCAGGACTCAACCCCGGGTTCAGCGACTGTCGTCCTTAGCCGTTACGCCAAGAGATCCAAACCTCTTGACGAGGTTGCTATGTGTCGGGTTAAACCAGTTGAATGACAGGGAAAAATGTAAATACACATCCCCGAACGTAATATTTTATTTTCTGATAAAGTTGCATATTTTTAGAAAGGGCTTAGTGCTTGAGCGATTAACCGAAATGTCAGTTATTTTTCAACTTTTTTAAACAACTGTTCAACTATTCCGAATTCCATTTTGTTTTTTCCTTTTTCTTTCTGTGAGTTCACTGTGCAGTTTCTGTTGAGATAAATCAGATGAAGCCTATGTAGTAGGGAGTTGTAGTTTCCAACTATTCAACGTCAACAGAAAACATTGTAATTAACTACAATGACCACAATCCGTTGTACGCCCGTTTAAACTTGTCCGGTCTGTGCAGAGCAGACAAGGAAACAGAAAAGACAGAGAGCAGTTGCCTGCCAGCCTGAAAATACATGATCAGTGTATTGATAGCTGGTATTGAGCAGTCATATTTTTTAACCTTTAGGCAAGTCAGTTAATAACAAAATCTTATTTACAATGACAGCCTAGGAGCGGTGGGTTAACTGCCTTGTTCAGGGGCAGAACAACACATTTTTACCTTGTCAGCTCGGGGATTCAATTCAGCAACCTCTTAGTTACTGGCCCAATGCTATAACCACTAGGCTACGCTGCCGCCCCTATTTACTTTGAAGAACTACTATAAAATAGTGATTGTCAGCTCTATAGAGACAAGATGCTGACTGGGAATTAAATAATGAAGTAATCAAATAAAACAAATATTTAGTTTTATGTGAATAACTGAGGATTATAAATAAGTGATAAGCAGTAATGGGCAGTCACTACCATCATGGGACTTTTATAAAACTAGATATTCTGTCTTGTTACAGCATTCAACATAATGCAAAGTGCATTTAATGTCTACAAACGATTATCAAAATAAAAAACAGTTTCCGCTCAAGTACATAATACAAATGCTATGAAAAATAATGTATACTTTTAATCTTATTCAACAAAAGTGGGTGAATAAGGGCTTGAAATGACTGAAAGGCTTTCTAAATATAGTACCAATGAAATTATAAACTGTAAAATAAATCTGATCGTACTTAGTGACAGTAAAATAAATCTGATCGTACTTAGTGACAGTAAAATAAATCTGATCGTACTTAGTGACAGTAAAATAAATCTGATCGTACTTAGTGACAGTAAAATAAATCTGATCGTACTTAGTGACAGTAAAATAAATCTGATCGTACTTAGTGACAGTAAAATAAATCTGATCGTACTTAGTGACAGTAAAATAAATCTGATCGTACTTAGTGACAGTAAAATAAATCTGATCGTACTTAGTGACAGTACAATAAATCTGATCGTACTTAGTGACAGTAAAATAAATCTGATCGTACTTAGTGACAGTACAATAAATCTGATCGTACTTAGTGACAGTAAAATAAATCTGATCGTACTTAGTGACAGTAAAATAAATCTGATCGTACTTAGTGACAGTACAATAAATCTGATCGTACTTAGTGACAGTAAAATAAATCTGATCGTACTTAGTGACAGTACAATAAATCTGATCGTACTTAGTGACAGTACAATAAATCTGATCGTACTTAGTGACAGTAAAATAAATCTGATCGTACTTAGTGACAGTAAAATAAATCTGATCGTACTTAGTGACAGTACAATAAATCTGATCGTACTTAGTGACAGTACAATAAATCTGATCGTACTTAGTGACAGTACAATAAATCTGATCGTACTTAGTGACAGTAAAATAAATCTGATCGTACTTAGTGACAGTAAAATAAATCTGATCGTACTTAGTGACAGTAAAATAAATCTGATCGTACTTAGTGACAGTAAAATAAATCTGATCGTACTTAGTGACAGTACAATATTGGCTCCGTTTCATTTTTAACTGTCGACAGAGAATGTTCTCCTGAACTCCCGCTGAGCGGTGCGTTAACGTGTGTACAGACTCATTACAAACTTAAACATGAAGTGATTTCTCACTTCTGTGACCAAGAGAAACTGGTCTTTTTTTCTTCTTCCAATCCTATGAAATTATTTAGTATTTGTTCATGTGGAAGAGCTCTAAATCCAGCTGAGAATATCACAGTGAAATGAAAATACAACGGCTGGACTAGCTTGACTGTCGTCTTTTATTTTGCCGTCTCAGTCGCTCAGAGGAAGAGATCATTTATTATTTGTCTGGATAGACGGGTTGGTTGTTTAGCAACAAAACCGACGCGTACGTAACTACGGGGCAAAACAGACAGGGTTGGTTGTTTAGCAACAAAACCGACGCGTACGCAACTATGGGGCAAAACAGACAGGGTTGGTTGTTTAGCAACAAAACCGACGCGTACGCAACTATGGGGCAAAACAGACAGGGTTGGTTGTTTAGCAACAAAACCGACGCGTACGCAACTATGGGGCAAAACAGACAGGGTTGGTTGTTTAGCAACAAAACCGACGCGTACGCAACTATGGGGCAAAACAGACAGGGTTGGTTGTTTAGCAACAAAACCGACGCGTACGCAACTATGGGGCAAAACAGACAGGGTTGGTTGTTTAGCAACAAAACCGACGCGTACGCAACTATGGGGCAAAACAGACAGGGTTGGTTGTTTAGCAACAAAACCGACGCGTACGTAACTATGGGGCAAAACAGAAAGGGTTGGTTGTTTAGCAACAAAACCGACGCGTACGTAACTATGGGGCAAAACAGACAGGGTTGGTTGTTTAGCAACAAAACCGACGCGTACGCAACTATGGGGCAAAACAGACAGGGTTGGTTGTTTAGCAACAAAACCGACGCGTACGAAACTATGGGGCAAAACAGACAGGGTTGGTTGTTTAGCAACAAAACCGACGCGTACGAAACTATGGGGCAAAACAGACAGGGTTGGTTGTTTAGCAACAAAACCGACGCGTACGAAACTATGGGGCAAAACAGACAGGGTTGGTTGTTTAGCAACAAAACCGACGCGTACGAAACTATGGGGCAAAACAGACAGGGTTGGTTGTTTAGCAACAAAACCGACGCGTACGAAACTATGGGGCAAAACAGACAGGGTTGGTTGTTTAGCAACAAAACCGACGCGTACGAAACTATGGGGCAAAACAGACAGGGTTGGCTTAGATTGTTCACAACATGTAGACTATTTCACCTCCAATGTTTATTGAAAACATAAATACAGTTGCAGAATTAGCACTTGTCTCTCAAATACATCGTTGCTGTTGTTGGTTAGCTAGCTAGCGAATTTTTGCCATATTAGCGTAGACTTGACATCAGTCAAAACAAGACGTGGTATCAAGAACAAAATAAAACTAGCTGAAACGAGCCATCTACGATTGCCCACATGGGAGTTCCTTGGGATTTTTGCTAGCTACCTGGCCATCCAGAATCATAAGAAAACACGGCCTTCTGCCCCTTTTGAATAACGCGCATCGTTTTCATGGCGTTGTCAGCTAACATGTCTATAGGCCAGAAAATGTGACATGTCACTCCCTATACATTTGTGGGGGTCTGAAACCTGACACTTCAGGTCCGGTCTGCTCCACTGAGAGAGTGGAAACGGAGAGCGGACAGATGGTGAGTCCTAGCATTACCACGGAGTTCACAGAGCGCGTTCTACACCAAAATGCTCGAAGTCCCGCATGAACATCTATGAGTTAAAGGACCAGTGAAGTCAAAAACATGATTTATCTATGATTTATACATACAGTATATAGTATATACATTACCAGGTCATATTCGTCATAATCGCCTTGACAATGGACACCATAGACACACAGGCAGAGCAGCAGTAGCCACTTCATGTTGGCGTTAGATAGTAGTGTCTCAAAGAAAGTTTCTGCCTTTGAAAGTGAACTGATTTCAGTGGAGGACACAGTCATATTTATACCTGTCCCAAGCTGGAAGAACTTCCCTCTCCGCCTCTCTCTCTCTCTCTCTCTCTCTCTCTCTCTCTCTCTCAATTCAATTCAATTCAAGGGGCTTTATTGGCATGGGAAACATGTGTTAACATTGCCAAAGCAAGTGAGGTAGGTAATATACAAAAGTCAAATAAACAATAAAAATGAACAGTAAACATTACACATACAGAAGTTTCAAAACAAAAAAGACATTACAAATGTCATATTATATATATACAGTGTTGTAGCAATGTACAAATGGTTAAAGCACACAAGTTAAAATAAATAAGCATAAATATGGGTTGTATTTACAATGGTGTTTGTTCTTCACTGGTTGCCCTTTTCTTGTGGCAACAGGTCACAAATCTTGCTGCTGTGATGGCACACTGTGGAATTTCACCCAGTAGATATGGGAGTTTATCAAAATTGGATTTGTTTTCGAATTCTTTGTGGATCTGTGTAATCTGAGGGAAATATGTCTCTCTAATATGGTCATACATTGGGCAGGAGGTTAGGAAGTGCAGCTCAGTTTCCACCTCATTTTGTGGGCAGTGAGCACATAGCCTGTCTTCTCTTGAGAGCCATGTCTGCCTACGGCGGCCTTTCTCACTCTCTCTCTGTCTCTCTCTCTCGCTCTCTCAATTCAATTCAATTCAAGGGGCTTTATTGGCATGGGAAACATGTGTTAACATTGCCAAAGCAAGTGAGGTAGGTAATATACAAAAGTCAAATAAACAATAAAAATGAACAGTAAACATTACACATACAGAAGTTTCAAAACAATAAAGACATTACAAATGTCATATTATATATATGCAGTGTTGTAACAATGTACAAATGGTTAAAGCACACAAGTTAAAATAAATAAACATAAATATGGGTTGTATTTACAGTGGTGTTTGTTCTTCACTGGTTGCCCTTTTCTTGTGGCAACAGGTCACAAATCTTGCTGCTGTGATGGCACACTGTGGAATTTCACCCAGTAGATATGGGAGTTTATC
>NC_092116.1:34806735-34911947 GCF_045679555.1 Salvelinus alpinus
TGACTGATTCAAGTATTTTTAGCCAGATCCTAATTGGTATGTTGAAATTTATGTTCCTTTTGATGGCATAGAATGCCCTTCTTGCCTTGTCTCTCAGATCGTTCACAGCTCTGTTGGAGCTACCTGTGGTGCTGATGTTTAGGCCGAGGTATGTATAGTTTTTTGTGTGCTCTAGGGCAACGGTGTCTAGATGGAATTTGTGGTCCTGGCGACTGGACCTTTTTTGGAACACCATTATTTTGGTCTTACTGAGATTTACTGTCAGGGCCCAGGTCTGACAGAATCTGTGCAGAAGATCTAGGTGCTGCTGTAGGCCCTCCTTGGTTGGTGACAGAAGCACCAGATCATCAGCAAACAGTAGACATTTGACTTCGGATTCTAGTAGGGTGAGACCGGGTGCTGCAGACTGTTCTAGTGCCCGCGCCAATTCGTTGATATATATGTTGAAGAGGGTGGGGCTTAAGCTGCATCCCTGTCTCACCCCACGACCCTGTGTGAAGAAATGTGTGTGTTTTTTGCCAATTTTAACCGCACACTTGTTGTTTGTGTACATGGATTTTATAATGTCGTATGTTTTACCCCCAACACCACTTTCCATCAATTTGTATAGCAGACCCTCATGCCAAATTGAGTCGAAGGCTTTTTTGAAATCAGCAAAGCATGAGAAGACTTTGCCTTTGTTTTGGTTTGTTTGGTTGTCAATTAGGGTGTGTAGGGTGAATACATGGTCTGTTGTACGGTAATTTGGTAAAAAGCCAATTTGACATTTGCTCAGTACATTGTTTTCATTGAGGAAATGTACGAGTCTGCTGTTAATGATAATGCAGAGTATTTTCCCAAGGTTACTGTTGACGCATATTCCACGGTAGTTATTGGGGTCAAATTTGTCTCCACTTTTGTGGATTGGGGTGATCAGTCCTTGGTTCCAAATATTGGGGAAGATGCCAGAGCTAAGGACGATGTTAAAGAGTTTTAATATAGCCAATTGGAATTTGTTGTCTGTATATTTGATCATTTCATTAAGGATACCATCAACACCACAGGCCTTTTTGGGTTGGAGGGTTTTTATTTTGTCCTTCAAGGTAATTGGAGAATCCAGTGGGTTCTGGTAGTCTTTAATAGTCTCTATCTCTCTCTCTCAATTCAATTCAATTCAAGGGGCTTTTTTGGCATGGGAAACATGTGTTAACATTGCCAAAGCAAGTGAGGTAGATAATATACAAAAGTGAAGTAAACAATAAAAATTATCAGTAAACATTACACATACAGAAGTTTCAAAACAATAAAGACATTACAAATGTCATATTATATATATATACAGTGTTGTAACAATGTACAAATGGTTAAAGTACACAATGGAAAATAAATAAGCATAAATATGGGTTGTATTTACAATGGTGTTTGTTCTTCACTGGTTGCCCTTTTCTTGTGGCAACAGGTCACAAATCTTGTTGCTGTGATGGCACACTATGGTATTTCACCCAGTAGATATGGGAGTTTATCAAAATTGGATTTGTTTCCGAATTCTTTGTGAATCAGTGTAATCTGAGGAAAATATGTCTCTCTAATATGGTCATACATTGGGCAGGAGGTTAGGAAGTGCAGCTCAGTTTCCACCTCATTTTGTGGGCAGTGAGCACATAGCCTGTCTTCTCTTGAGAGCCATGTCTGCCTACGGCGGCCTTTCTCAATAGCAAGGCTATGCTCACTGAGTCTGTACATAGTCAAAGCTTTCCTTAAGTTTGGGTCAGTCACAGTGGTCAGGTATTCTGCCACTGTGTACTCTCTGTTTAGGGCCAAATAGCATTCTAGTTTGCTCTGTTTTTTTGTTAATTCTTTCCAATGTGTCAAGTAATTATCTTTTAGTTTTCTCATGATTTGGTTGGGTCTAATTGTGCTGGTGTCCTGGGGCTCTGTGGGGTGTGTTTGTGTCTCTCTCTCTCTCTCTCTCTCTCTCTCTCTCTCTCTCTCTCTCTCTCTCTCTCTCTGTCTCTCTCTCTCTCTCTCTCTCTCTCTCTCTCTCTCTCTCTCTCTCTCTCTCTCTCTCTCTCTCTCCAAGCCCAGTTGAATTTATGATTACTGTTCACAGAGACAGAGTCATATATTAATTTTCTTCTCCTTTATGAGACAAACAAACAAACATAGTAAAACTGTTGTTTGGTTTTATTGGACCTGTAGATGATGTTGGAGACCAAACCAACTTATAAACATGAGGAGGAGCTCCCCCTTGTGGACAAATATACACACCTTTGGGCCCTGGTCAAAAGTAATGCACTTCAACAGGGTGTCAATATAAACACCTTTGGGCCCTGGTCAAAAGTAATGCACTTCAACAGGGTGCCAATATAAACACCTTTGGGCCCTGGTCAGAAGTAATGCACTTCAACAGGGTGCCAATATAAACACCTTTGGGCCCTGGTCAGAAGTAATGCACTTCAACAGGGTGCCAATATAAACACCTTTGGGCCCTGGTCAAAAGTAATGCACTTCAACAGGGTGTCAATATAAACACCTTTGGGCCCTGGTCAGAAGTAATGCACTTCAACAGGGTGTCAATATAAACACCTTTGGGCCCTGGTCAAAAGTAATGCACTTCAACAGGGTGCCAATATAAACACCTTTGGGCCCTGGTCAAAAGTAATGCACTTCAACAGGGTGTCAATATAAACACCTTTGGGCCCTGGTCAGAAGTAATGCACTTCAACAGGGTGCCAATATAAACACCTTTGGGCCCTGGTCAAAAGTAATGCACTTCAACAGGGTGCCAATATAAACACATTTGGGCCCTGGTCAGAAGTAATGCACTTCAACAGGGTGCCAATATAAACACCTTTGGGCCCTGGTCAGAAGTAATGCACTTCAACAGGGTGCCAATATAAACACCTTTGGGCCCTGGTCAAAAGTAATGCACTTCAACAGGGTGCCAATATAAACACCTTTGGGCCCTGGTCAAAAGTAATGCACTTCAACAGGGTGCCAATATAAACACCTTTGGGCCCTGGTCAGAAGTAATGCACTTCAACAGGGTGCCAATATAAACACCTTTGGGCCCTGGTCAAAAGTAATGCACTTCAACAGGGTGCCAATATAAACACCTTTGGGCCCTGGTCAAAAGTAATGCACTTCAACAGGGTGCCAATATAAACACCTTTGGGCCCTGGTCAAAAGTAATGCACTTCAACAGGGTGCCAATATAAACACCTTTGGGCCCTGGTCAAAAGTAATGCACTTCAACAGGGTGCCAATATAAACACCTTTGGGCCCTGGTCAGAAGTAATGCACAACAGGGTGCCAATATAAACACCTTTGGGCCCTGGTCAAAAGTAAAGCACTTCAACAGGGTGCCATTTGGGATACACCCATAGTCAGGTGTATTAATGTATATTAGTGTGTATTAATGTATATTAGTGTGTATTAGTGTGTATTAGTCAGGTACATCACCTGTGTGTCTGTCTGTGTTTGTCTACACTGGTACACCTTTGGGTCTCAAACAGTGTAAGTTTTAGGATGGGAATTTCATCCAGAACCTTCCAGTACACAACAGCACTATCAACACAATGGCTGTTAACTCTGACGGAGTCCAGGTTTCTGTAGGTACAGAATACTGTCTACTGAATGGTTTTAGGAGCACCACGGAATACAGCTATGCTACCTTCTTTACCCTTTATCTGTCTGTCTGTCTGTCTGTCTGTCTGTCTGTCTGTCTGTCTGTCTGTCTGTCTGTCTGTCTGTCTGTCTGTCTGTCTGTCTGTCTGTCTGTCTGTCTGTCTGTCTCTCTCTCTCTCTCTCTCTCTCTCTCTCTCTCTCTCCCTCCCCCACCCCCTTTCTCTCTCTTTCTCTGCCACCCCATCTCTCTCTCTTTCTCTCTTCCCAACCCCCCTCTCTGTCTCCCACCCCCCCCTGTATCTTTCTCTCTCTCGTTCCCAACCGACTCTTTATCCCCCCCCTCTCTCTGTCTCTCTCTGCCTGACTGGCGGCATGCATCATAAACAAAAGTCCTTAAAGCCTATCATTTCCCCCCCCCCCCCTTGTGCTGTGAGAACATCTAACATCTACTTGTTATTTCTCCACGTGGAAATCACCACAGTGTTCCCACCTCCAATTCGTTCATGTCTATTAGCAGCCTGCGTCATTCTTCAAGGCGGAGCCTAAAGGACAACATTCTGCTGTAGTTACAGAAATAGGGGTGGCATTGCCCCCTAGTGGAAGGCCCTTGAAGATGCACTATTTTAAACAAAATGACATTGACAGATTGACAGAAATATCTATGTGCTCATCAGACTTGATATCGAATGACTGATACACAAAATCCTTGTTACGGTGGAGGGTACGATATTGTAGTGTCATATTACAGTTGGAAGTGTAGCAGGAGCATGTATCTTTATGAAGTCCATCAAAAAATTATTATTGTCATTCTAAAGAGAATAAATTCCAAGATGATGTCATGTCTCTATTCAAAGTATTGTTCTTATGCCCCCACCCCTCTGGTTTAAACTGGTATTGACTTGGTGTCAAACCCCCCCCCCCCCCCTGGTTTAAACTGGTATTGACTTGGTGTCAACCCCCCCCCCCTGGTTTAAACTGGTATTGACTTGGTGTCAACCCCCCCCCCTGGTTTAAACTGGTATTGACTTGGTGTCAAACCCCCCCCCCCCCTGGTTTAAACTGGTATTGACTTGGTGTCAACCCCCCCCCCTGGTTTAAACTGGTATTGACTTGGTGTCAACCCCCCCCCCCCGGTTTAAACTGGTATTGACTTGGTGTCAAACCCCCCCCCCCCCCCTGGTTTAAACTGGTATTGACTGGGTGTCAACCCCCCCCCCCCTGGTTTAAACTGGTATTGACTTGGTGTCAAACCCCCCCCCCCCCCTGGTTTAAACTGGTATTGACTGGGTGTCAACCCCCCCCCCTGGTTTAAACTGGTATTGACTTGGTGTCAACCCCCCCCCCCCTGGTTTAAACTGGTATTGACTTGGTGTCAACCCCCCCCCCTGGTTTAAACTGGTATTGACTGGGTGTCAACCCCCCCCCCCTGGTTTAAACTGGTATTGACTTGGTGTCAACCCCCCCCCCCCCCCCCCCCTGTTTTAAACTGGTATTGACTTGGTGTCAACCCCCCCCCCCCCTGGTTTAAACTGGTATTGACTTGGTGTCAACCCCCCCCCCCCCTGTTTTAAACTGGTATTGACTTGGTGTCAACCCCCCCCCTTCTCCCCCCCCCCTGGTTTAAACTGGTATTGACTTGGTGTCAAGTACATTGTTATCGACATATTTTATTATTGTATTTTATTTTTTACCTTTATTTATTTTTTACCTTTATTTATTTTTTACCTTTATTTTTACCAGTTAAGAACAAATTCTTATTTACAATGGCGGCTTTCACAATAACAATAATAATATACTGTTTTGTGAAATGTTGACTATAGTGGCCTGGAAATACAATGAAATTACTAACATAGACAAATAATTAGTAGAAAACAACTTTGACATTATGCACTGTCGGAGCAAATAATTATTGTTGTTGGGTATTATATGCTAATATATGCACATTTAAGTAGTTATTATTTATAGTGCAGACCAGAAAAAGACCAGAGCTAGTGTGAGCCAGACCCTATCTACACCCAGGACCAGAGCTAGTGTGAGCCAGACCCTATCTACACCCAGGACCAGAGCTAGTGTGAGCCAGACCCTATCTACACCCAGGACCAGGACCCTCTGGACACGCCCCTTTCCTGCTGACTCACCACACCTGAACTCACTCTGCTAATCACCAATTCCTCTTCCATTCCGATGGTATATAAGCAGCTTGTTTAACCTGGGTTTGTTCAGTGTTTGTGGTGTCCCAGTTTCTTTATTGGTCCTGTTGGCTAAAGTAAGTTCCTGCTATTGTAACTTGTCTAGGGTTTTAATTTCCTGCATTGTGACATAATATCCTGTTCATCCTAGCTTGTGTATTGTAATGGTGTAGCTAGCCCAGTATTAGACCTTTAATTTAACTGTACGGGAATTGTTACAGCTTGTGAGATGAGACCTGGTCCAATGATGGTTCCTGCTAGCAGAATGTGTCTTACATCTATAATCTGGTTGACTGTCACACTGATTTTCTTTCTTGGCCAGGTTGAGAACTTGAGTACTCATCTAGCCTACCTGGTTAAATGAATAAAATACACTTTAGTGATTGCCTGCCATTTGCACCATGGAGCATTGAACAAGAAACTATAAAATCCAGTTTTTACCCCCCCCCCCCCCAAATCAAAACCTTATATGGATTCCATATTGTGCTCAGCTCTCTAGCTAATCCACCTCACCATATGGCCACCGTGCTTGGCCAGACTGGAAGTAGAGGAAACATGGACGTCAAAGCCAGAACAAAACATTGGCAGACATTATTTGGATGGGTAGTGTCTAAACTAGATTTAGTTATTGATCACTGCTCAGTGCTGTACATGGTGACTAATCAGAACTATCTAGTGTATTATGGATTGATCTTCAGAGGTGGGACACATGCTGCTAGCAGGTACCTCATTGAACCATGTTCTGCAAGCTGTTGCTATGGAATGTCCTTTGATCTTGCTTCATTAATTAATAGGTCTAATATTGGGCTGTGGTGTAGCTTACTGGTCAGTCGTATGTTAATGTGGTGGGTTCCCTCCAGCACCACATCTTATCACAGCCTTTCCTGATGGCCATTTCACCTTACCTACTGGTGTTACAAGCCACTAAGCCTTACCTGCCAGCCTTGTGTACTGGTTTTTTTTTTTTTGTTGGATAATAAAAGAACCAGAATGGAAAATGGTTCAACCATAATGCCTGTATTCTGACAGATTTGTAAATAGCCAAAGCTGCAGGACATTTCTACATTTGGGAACTAGACCTCTATTGTCTAGTTCCTGTCTGAGTGGAGAGAAATACCTGCCCAGAATTTCTTCTCATCCCTGCTTAGGGAATAGGTTGGTGTTTAGGAAAGCAGACATATTCCTGTTCTAATCTACTGTATGTGGAGGAAGATGCCTAGTCCTTCATTAGTTGAATCTGTGGTTAGTACTGGGATACATCTGATAAGTGTAATTCTGGGGTACGTGGAGAGGTCAGGGGAACACTGCCCTCCCCTAAACACTGAAGTACTCGGACTTGGTTTTGATGGCTTCACTCTTTGTTTCTCTCAGGAGACTCCATGACCATGTTGACCAGTCTTCTGCTTCTCAGTGCTACCTTTGCTCTGGGAGATGCAAGTAAGTCTACTTTTCTTGACTCGATCTGTATTTTTCTTGTAGCAGAGGTGACTGACTGATCTACAAATAAAAATGTAGCTGTGATTTGTACATCTTTCTCCACTAGCCTTTAAAGCCACATGTAACTCCTCCTTACAGATTCACTTCTAGAAGAAGACTTGTGTCCTTCCGGTTGGACCAAATATGGATCAAGCTGCTTAATGTTTGTAAAGACTACAAGGAGCTGGCCTGAAGCAGAGGTATCACCCTTACATCTACTGTGAATTTGAAGGGGAAGTGTAGTTGAAAATAGCTATCCGGAAGGGTCACTTCGGGGGGAAAGTGGGGTTTCAGAATAAACTTAATGTAATGGGTGGACAGGCGGTGGTTCTGGAGTGATGGCTCTGACTGTGCTCACCAGAACTGGACAAAAGGAAGGCCTGACGATGCTGGTGCCAGAGAGACTTGTATTCATATCAACTTTGGAGGTACAGTAAGCTCAGTATCATTCACTAATCCAGTCATCAAATTAAACGTATTCCTAGTTCATTTAACTATTTAATCTCTTATGTAGACTTTCCTACTGTTGTCTGTGTACAGCTGAATATTTCGGTTTCGTCTTCAGGTGAAAAGCGCTGGAACAATGCATTATGTGGAAGGAGCTTGCCCTCTGTGTGCTCCCTGAGACTCCTGCCTCTTCGCAAGACTATGCATTAAAAGCATTAATGCGGAGGACATAATGGCGCCGTAGAGAACACTGTTTCAGCGAGCTCCCGTAGCATTCGTAAATGTATATTTTTACATTAATCCCCTAGCTTGAGAAAGTGGTAGGATCTGCTAAATAAGTTATCCTAGAATGAGTCTACGGCTATTTCTCAAAATTTCCCACAACATGCCCGACAGAACTAAGAACTCGCCCCAAAACCACCATCCCCGTAGATGTGCAGGAGGAGCTAGCTATTGTTAGCGAAGCTAACACCATTGCAGATCCAAGCACAATGGACCTGGTGATTCAAAGGATGATGGATAACATTACTAAATTGATCGATGTTAAGATAAGAACGGTCTTGGACGCAATAGCAGGCCGTTCAGCTGAACTACAGGAAGTTGTCAAACATGTGGAAGGAAGAAGTGCTACTGCTGAAATTTCTACTACATCAATGGACACTAAGATAAAAGCACTTGAGAAACAGGTGCGTGAAATGGCGGAGCACATTGACGACTTGGATAATCGAGGATGCAATATCCGTGTTGTGGGAAAATCCGGAAGGGTCACGTAAAAGGGAATGGATCCCTGGCTACCTACAAATGGACACTAAGGCTGGTCGTGTGAAGCTTGACAGAGCCCATCGCTCTCAAGCACCGATAACTGGTCCCAACCAGCGCCCACCGCCAGTGGTTATAAAGTTCCACAACTTCACCGACACGCAGCGCGTCATGGATGCGGCTAGAAACATCGTTTCAACGATAAGGTCCAAAGGTCTCATTCTTCAATGATTATTCCACAGCGGTTGTACGAAGACTCAAAGCGTTTGCTGAGATGAAGGCTCGACTCAAGAGAATGAAGATGGACTACGCACTGCTGTACCCGGCCACATTGAAGATTATGGTCAACGGATCGCCTAAAAATAAAAAAAATTAAATAACTACACACCTGAAGAGGCTGCGTTCATTGACTCGCTCGGGTGAATAACTGTAAGCTGCTCCTCCGCAGCATTGGATAACTTTTATATTTTTATCTGATCATGAAACAGTGGTCTGAGTTCTCATGTGCTCCCGTTCAGTAATATTTGTATCTTTATTATTTTTCATGCTAAAGTAACTGACACTATAGCTCAGACTGAGATATGTGTGAATCTATATTGGTGCACAGTCTTGGTTTTAGGTGGAAGATCCTCAATCCTCGGTAGATTTTTCTTTTCTATATATACAGTGGGGAGAACAAGTATTTGATACACTGCCGATTTTGCAGGTTTTCCTACTTACAAAGCATGTAGAGGTCTGTAATTTTTATCATAGGTACACTTCAACTGTGAGAGACGGAATCTAAAACAAAAATCCAGAAAATCACATTGTATGATTTTTAAGTAATTAATTTGCATTTTATTGCATGACATAAGTATTTGATCACCTACCAACCAGTAAGAATTCCGGCTCTCACAGACCTGTTAGTTTTTCTTTAAGAAGCCCTCCTGTTCTCCACTCATTACCTGTATTAACTGCACCTGTTTGAACTCGTTACCTGTATAAAAGACACCTGTCCACACGCTCAATCAAACAGACTCCAACCTCTCCACAATGGCCAAGACCAGAGAGCTGTGTAAGGACATCAGGGATAAAATTGTAGACCTGCACAAGGCTGGGATGGGCTACGGGACAATAGGCAAGCAGCTTGGTGAGAAGGCAACAACTGTTGGCGCAATTATTAGAAAATGGAAGAAGTTCAAGATGACGGTCAATCACCCTCGGTCTGGGGCTCCATGCAAGATATCACCTCGTGGGGCATCAATGATCACGAGGAAGGTGAGGGATCAGCCCAGAACTACACGGCAGGACCTGGTCAATGACCTGAAGAGAGCTGGGACCACAGTCTCAAAGAAAACCATTAGTAACACACTACGCCGTCATGGATTAAAATCCTGCAGCGCACGCAAGGTCCCCCTGCTCAAGTCAGCGCATGTCCAGGCCCGTCTGAAGTTTGCCAATGACCATCTGGATGATCCAGAGGAGGAATGGGAGAAGGTCATGTGGTCTGATGAGACAAAAATATAACTTTTTGGTCTAAACTCCACTCGCTGTGTTTGGAGGAAGAAGAAGGATGAGTACAACCCCAAGAACCCATCCCAAACGTGAAGCATGGAGGTGGAAACATCATTCTTTGGGGCTGCTTTTCTGCAAAGGGGACAGGACGACTGCACCGTATTGAGGGGAGGATGGATGGGGCCATGTATCGCGAGATCTTGGCCAACAACCTCCTTCCCTCAGTAAGAGCATTGAAGATGGGTCGTGGCTGGGTCTTCCAGCATGACAACGACCCGAAACACACAGCCAGGGCAACTAAGGAGTGGCTCCGTAAGAAGCATCTCAAGGTCCTGGAGTGGTCTAGCCAGTCTCCAGACCTGAATCCAATAGAAAATCTTTGGAGGGAGCTGAAATTCCGTATTGCCCAGCGACAGCCCCGAAACCTGAAGGATCTGGAGAAGGTCTGTATGGAGGAGTGGGCCAAAATCCCTGCTGCAGTGTGTGCAAACCTGGTCAAGAACTACAGGAAACGTATGATCTCTGTAATTGCAAACAAAGGTTTCTGTACCAAATATTAAGTTCTGCTTTTCTGATGTATCAAATACTTATGTCATGCAATAAAATGCAAAGGAATTACTTAAAAATCATACAATGTGATTTTCTGGATTTTTGTTTTAGATTCCGTCTCTCACAGTTGAAGTGTACCTATGATAAAAATTACAGACCTCTACATGCTTTGTAAGTAGGAAAACCTGCAAAATCGGCAGTGTATCAAATACTTGTTCTCCCCACTGTATATATATATGGATGAGGCTATTGATTGGCAATGCGGACTTAAGAGTCTACATTGGAAAGTTGAAATCCCCTGCATGTTAGCTAGTGGGAAAACCCCCTTTTGGCTCTTTACATGTTACATTTTTTGGGTTTAGTATAGTTCGAGTTCAGGCTTCTTATCGTTTGTTTATGCTCGTTGAGATAGGAAAGAGTTCCACACATGGAAAAAGGTACCACCCCATTTTTACAGTAGGATTCACTTTGGATATTGAATGGTCAAAAGAGCAATGGCAGGTAACAGACTGCGTGTATGTACATGGAACATTAGAGGGAGCCATAACGCCATTAAAAGGAAGAAGGTACTGTCTTTCTTGAAAAAAGGAAATATTGATTTTGCCCTGTTGCAGGAAACTCATTTGGATGATAAGGAGCATCTTAACTTGCAACAAGGGGGGTTTGGTCAAGTGTTTTTCTCATCATTTACATCCAGAAGTGGAGGTGTAGCAATTCTTGTGAAAAAGAACCTACCACTTAAGGTGTTGAAATGTGTGAAAGATAAATTTGCTCGCTTTGTTATAATTAATGGTACTTTACAGGGGCAGAACATTTCCATAACGAATATCTACTTCTCCCCTGCCCACCCCCCTGATATCCTCACTAAGGTATTTCTAGACTTTTCAGAATTAAACTCAGACACTGCAGTGGTTGGAGGAGATTTTAACTGTTTAAGGGGTTAATATTGCGGAAAGAATGTTGCTTCCATTAATGTAATTGTCTGCATCATTTCCAGTCACCCATATATGTTTTGGGTAAATGTATATAGACATACATACTTTTTTAAAGAATATACCTTTATTATTCCCCGCAAACCCTACCACCGATTTCCCCCAATTGGAGTAAACGAATAAACACTTCTGCTTTTACCTTCAATTTATACATCTTATACACATTTTACAGACACAGTCTACTTTACAATAGTTCTCTCTTGTTTGTTCTTAGTCCTTCCTCTATTTCTGATGTCCATCCAGTTTGATTTCTACTTGTAACTGTGCTATTTCACAAAAGCTCCGCACCTATACACATTTCACAGATCCCGTATGCCCTACATTGTTTATCTTGTTATTAGTCCCACCCTTCAGCTCCATTCAACCCTTCCCATCTATCTCTCAACATCATCCATTTTGGATTTCTATTTGCCATATTTTTCAACTGTGCTGTGATGCTTCACAAAATAATTGAACCTTCCTATTCTCATAGCTTCTACAGGTTGTAAATTAAAAATAAACTTTTTTGCTAAAATAATTATATTATTGATTGACTATGGCTTTTCAAATCACCCAGTATTTATATCTGTAGCGTTAGTTCTAGGCAAATGTTGCAATTCTTCAGCCATTCCTGGACCTGTGACCAAAAACGAACTACATATGGACAATACCAAAATACATTTACATTTAGCAGACGCTCTTACCCAGAGCGACTTACAAATTGGAAAGTTCATACATATTCATCCTGGTCCCCCCGTGGGAATTGAACCCACAACCCTGGCGTTGCAAGCGCCATGCTCTACCAACTGAGCCACACGGGACCATACATGATCTAATGACTCTGCCTCCTCACAGCAGAATCCGCAGAGCTGGGAAGATTGTATCCCCCATATATATAACATTCTATTAGTTGCAAGAAGTTTGTATAGAAATTTAAATTGATAAATTTGACATTTTGAATCCGGCGTTTTGCGTATCAATTAATAAACCATGTGCCATGGAATGGGTACATCGAAAATCTCTTCCCAACTATTTTGCAATTTATATGGCACAGCTGTCTTTTTTTTGGTCCTTAAATGAAATTGGTATGTTTTTATTAATCACACTTCTTGAACCATTTATGTTCTTTAATACAGGGCCGACATACAAGTTCCTTACTTTTTTCCCCTTCTACTTGCCTCTTCCATTTTTGTGGTAATGCTGCAATTAATTTTGGGTAGAGCAGACATTTCCATATGTCTGTTAGCTGCATGTGTGACAACTCCACCAGTCCTATTTATGATATCATTCACTAAAATTATAAATTTTTAAAAAATCTCTTTGAAAAATACAGGTTTTTTTTCATCAATTACTATATTTTATTTTTACCACAATATTTGTTCTGTCCTTTCAGGTGGATTAAACTGAAATTGCAACCAACTTTCTAAGGCTTGTTTAAAAAATATAGACATTTTGGAGATGATTTCCTTTTCAAACAACTGAAATCTGAATAAAGGCCCTTCTTGAACACAGGATGAGACATTTGTACCAATTTTGTCACGCCCTGACCTTAGTATTCTTTGTTTTCTTTATTATTTTAGTTAGGTCAGGGTGTGACATAGGGGATGTATGTCTATGGTTGCCTAGATTGGATGTGTTTGTCTTGTCTAGGGGTTTTGTATGTTTATGGGGTGTTTACTTGTCTAGGTGTTTGTATGTCTATGATTGGTTCTCAATTAGAGGCAGCTGTTTATTGTTGTCTCTGATTGGGAACCATATTTAGGCAGCCATATTCCGTTGGGTATTTTGTGGGTTATTGTCTGTGTAAGTTGCCTGTGTCTGCACTATTTGATTATATAGCGTTACGTTCGTTGGTTATTTTGATAGTGTGTTCTTTGTTTCGGTAAATAAGAATGTATTTATATCACGCTGCGCCTTGGTCCTCTCTTTCTCCCGAAGACGATCGTGACAAATTTAATAGACCAATTTTGATTTAAGTATAACTGTTGTATGACTGCTTTTAGTGAGAGAATATTTAATAATTTCTGCCCTCCGAATTCATATTCATTATATAATAGGCCCTTATTTTATCTGGCTTGCCGTTCCAAATAAAATATAATTTTTTTGTTCATATTTAAAAAGCAGGTCCCGTTCTTGGATGAATGGTCAAAACTTTAGGATCCACGAGATGTGGATCGTGTTACTAGGGATATGTCAAACATTCTGTGAATTCTCCTTCAGCACACCATCATAACGTGTGATTACAGAAACTGAGATCCTTTGCGATTGCTTTTCCCTCTTATATTTCTAAAATAGCACAGGAAGTTATCAATATGGCTAACTCTTTGGAAATCCTAGCTAATAGTACAGTTGATAGTGTTGAATGAATAACTGCTGAGATGGTTGCTATTTGGACTGGGGAGATGCAAAATTGTTTGGCCCTTGATTATCTTCTGTCCGCACAAGGGGGTACATGTGCTGGGGGCTACATGTGCTGTACTTATATTCCTGATAATTCTGAGTAAATACAGATCAGGACTGAGGGTGGTAAATATCATGATTACAATCCAGATGATTTAGGCTTAGTCGGTAAGTTTTTTTGGTGAGCATAACACTTCCAATAGTGGGAGTTGTGGATATTTCTCTCTAACCTCATCCAGGTTATCAAGTGTGCTGTTGCCCGATGTTTGTCTGCTAAAATCTGACTGTTACGTTTTCATGTCTTAGTGTTGTTTCTCTTTGCTTATTTGAGCTGTTCTTGCCATAATATGGACTTGGCTTATAACAAATAGGGCTATCTTCTGTATACCACCACTACCGTGTCACAACACAACGGATTGGCTCAAACACATGGAGGAAAGAAATTCCATATATTAACAATACACACCTGTTACTTGAAATGCATCCCAGGTGACTAATTCATGAATCTGGTTGAGAGAATGCCAAGAGTGTACAAAGCAGTCAAGGCAAAGGGTGGCAACTTTTTGAAGAATCTCAATATATTTTGATTTGTTTAATACATGATTTCATAGTTTTGATGTCTTCACTATTCTACAATCGAGAAAATATACTAACTGAAAACCCTGGAATGAGTAGGTGTGTTCTAACTTTTGACTGGTACTGTAAATATAGTAGATCTAGCCTATAGAAAGCCAATGCGAGCCTCCTCTTTTTAATAGAAGCCATCAGGCTGTTCTCACGCAATTGCGTAGGTTTTAGAAATGTTGCGCAACATGAGCTCATGAAGTGATTTAGATTTGCATTGATGTCAGAGTGATTAGAGGGACAATAGAGTGCTGAGTAGCAGGCAGTTAGCAAGTGTGGTAGACTACTAATGACCATCAGCAGCATCAGAGCTTGGAGAAGCCTAATTACTAAATGGTCACGTGGAATTTGACTGCCTTCATGTCCTGTAACTGCCGGTGTGGTGCTAATACAGTCACCATAACAGTCCTCCATTTCCCAGAAATTAACTGGTTCAGATACATTGTTCAACAAGGAAGAAAGTAAATCAACAGTTTACTCTGGATTCCTTCATGTATTTATTTGTATAGAATGTGAATCAGGTCCTGTAGTACAGTAAAGACAACTGTCAAAGTCATTCCAATGTCTTCGCTCCAACTCCTTTCATCTCTGTCCACATCTACAATTACAGACACAACAACATAAACATTAACAACATCCAGAACCAGCTGCAAAGAAATAACATTTAGTGAATGAATAAGAGTGTGTGTTGTTGTAGTGGTATAGATACTACTAGAAGTAGTGGTAGTAGTAGTAGTTAGTAGTAGTAGTTAGCAGTAGTAGTTAGCAGTAGTTTGTTGTATTAGTAGCAGTATTAAGTATGAGAAATTAGCAGAATTAGCAGTTAGCAGTATTAGTTAGTAGTAGTAGGAGTTTAACAACTTCTCCCTCAACATGATCAAGACAAAGGACATGACGCCCCTATTCTCATCGACAGGGCTGTAGTTGAGCAGGTTGAGAGCTTCCAGTTCCTTGGTGTCCACATCATCAACAAACTATCATGGTCCAAGCACAAGACAGTCTTGAAGAAGGTACGACAAAACCTACTCCCCCTCAGGAGACTGAAAAGATTTGGCATGGGTCCTCAGATCCTCAAAAAGTTCTACAGCTGCACCATCGAGAGCATCCTGAACGGTTGCATCACCGCCTGGTACTGCAACTGCTCGGCCTCCAAACGCAAGGCACTACAGAGGGTAGTGCTAACGCCCAGTACATCACCTGGGCCAAGCTTCCTGCCATCGAGGACCTCTATACCAGGCGGTGTCAGAGGAAGGCCCAAAAAATTGCCAAAGAATCCAGCCACCCTAGTCACACTGTTCTCTCTGCTACCACACGGCAAGCAGTACCGGAGCGCCAAGTCTAGATCCAAATGGCTTCTTAACAGCTTCTACCCCCAAGCCATTAGAATCCTGAACAGCTAATCAAATGGCTACCCAGACTATTTGCATTGTCCCCCCACCCATTCTATGCTGCTGCTACTCTCTGTTTATTATCTATGTATAGTCACTTAAATAACTCTACCTACATGTTCATATTACCTCAATTACCTGGACTAACTGGTGCCCCCGCACATTGACTCTTCACCTGTACCCCCAGTATATAGCCTCCACGTTGACTCTGTACCATAACACCCTGTATATAGCCTCCACATTGACTCTGTACTGTAACACCCTGTATATAGCCTCCACATTGACTCTTTACCGTAACACCCTGTATATAGCCTCCACATTGACTCTTTACCGTAACACCCTGTATATAGCCTCCACATTGACTCTGTACCGTAACACCCTGTATATAGCCTCCACATTGACTCTGTACCGTAACACCCTGTATATATCCTCCACATTGACTCTGTACCGTAACACCCTGTATATAGCCTCCACATTGACTCTGTACCGTAACACCCTGTATATAGCCTCCACATTGACTCTTTACCGTAACACCCTGTATATACTCTCCACATTGACTCTTTACCGTAACACCCTGTATATAGCCTCCACATTGACTCTTTACCGTAACACCCTGTATATAGCATCGCTACTGATGTTTTATTGTTGCTCCTTTATTATTTGTTATTTTTCTTATTACACTTTTGTTTGTATAAAATGTTTAATTCAGTTTATTTGAGTAAATACTTGAACACTTTTTTTCTTAACTGTTTTGTTGGCAAGTATTTCACTGTAAGGTTGAATTCAGCGCTTGTAGTAGTTCATATTAGTAGTAGTAGTTCATATTAGTAGTAGTAGTTAGTAGTATTGGTATTAGTAGTTTGTTAAGGTTGTATTCAGCGCTTGTAGTTGTAGTAGTAGTTCAGATTAGTAGTTGTAGTTAGTCATTAGTAGCATTAGGATTAGTAGTTGTAGTTAGTCATTAGTAGCATTAGGATTAGTAGTTGTAGTTAGTCATTAGTAGCATTAGGATTAGTAGTTGTAGTTAGTCATTAGTAGCATTAGGATTAGTAGTTGTAGTTAGTCATTAGTAGCATTAGGATTAGTAGTTGTAGTTAGTCATTAGTAGCATTAGGATTAGTAGTTGTAGTTAGTCATTAGTAGCATTAGGATTAGTAGTTGTAGTTAGTCATTAGTAGCATTAGGATTAGTAGTTGTAGTTAGTCAGTAGTAGCATTAGGATTAGTAGTTGTAGTTAGTCATTAGTAGCATTAGGATTAGTAGTTGTAGTTAGTCATTAGTAGCATTAGGATTAGTAGTTGTAGTTAGTCATTAGTAGCATTAGGATTAGTAGTTGTAGTTAGTCATTAGTAGCATTAGGATTAGTAGTTGTAGTTAGTCATTAGTAGCATTAGGATTAGTAGTTGTAGTTAGTCATTAGTAGCATTAGGATTAGTAGTTGTAGTTAGTCATTAGTAGCATTAGGATTAGTAGTTGTAGTTAGTCATTAGTAGCATTAGGATTAGTAGTTGTAGTTAGTCATTAGTAGCATTAGGATTAGTAGTTGTAGTTAGTCATTAGTAGCATTAGGATTAGTAGTTGTAGTTAGTCATTAGTAGCATTAGGATTAGTAGTTGTAGTTAGTCATTAGTAGCATTAGGATTAGTAGTTGTAGTTAGTCATTAGTAGCATTAGGATTAGTAGTTGTAGTTAGTCATTAGTAGCATTAGGATTAGTAGTTGTAGTTAGTCATTAGTAGCATTAGGATTAGTAGTTGTAGTTAGTCATTAGTAGCATTAGGATTAGTAGTTGTAGTTAGTCATTAGTAGCATTAGGATTAGTAGTTGTAGTTAGTCATTAGTAGCATTAGGATTAGTAGTTGTAGTTAGTCATTAGTAGCATTAGGATTAGTAGTTGTAGTTAGTCATTAGTAGCATTAGGATTAGTAGTTGTAGTTAGTCATTAGTAGCATTAGGATTAGTAGTTGTAGTTAGTCACAGTAGCACCTCTAGAATTACAGAAAAACATTAACAACATGCAGAACAAGCTGCAAAGGCTTTAGTGAATGAGAGTCTGTTCCTGAAAAAGAGAGATCGTGATACAGGAAGAAGAGAGATCGTGATACAGAAAGATAGGAAGAAGAGAGATCGTGATACAGAAAGACAGGAAGAAGAGCGATCGTGATACAGAAAGACAGGAAGAAGAGAGATCGTGATACAGAAAGACAGGAAGAAGAAAGATTGTGATACAGAAAGACACAGGAAGAAGAGAGATCATGATACAGAAAGACAGGAAGAAGAGAGATCATGATACAGAAAGACACAGGAAGAAGAAAGATTATGATACAGAAAGACAGGAAGAAGAAAGATTGTGATACAGAAAGACACAGGAAGAAGAGAGATCATGATACAGAAAGACAGGAAGAAGAGAGATCATGATACAGAAAGACACAGGAAGAAGAGAGATTATGATACAGAAAGACAGGAAGAAGAAAGATTGTGATACAGAAAGACACAGGAAGAAGAGAGATCATGATACAGAAAGACAGGAAGAAGAGAGATCATGATACAGAAAGACACAGGAAGAAGAGAGATTATGATACAGAAAGACAGGAAGAAGAGAGATCATGATACAGAAAGACAGGAAGAAGAGAGATCATGATACAGAAATCAGTGGAGCATCTTGTAAAGAAAGTATAAAGATATCCAAGGTAGGAAGCAAGAGTAGTGATGTGTTGGAGTTTAAAGTGGTGATGGTGTTGGATGAGACCACAGGGCCTCACTTACTCTGGGTGATACAGTTGATTCTAGCAGTGCCTGGTCGAGTTTCAGTACCCGGGATCTTCTGTCCAGAACTGGTGACACACCAACAGTAACCTACCAGAAATGGACATGTTAATAAACTGTTACATATACAATAATTACACAATTATACATTTTACTGTAACACATTGAATTATCATGTTCAACTGAATTGGAGCCATTATAGTGTGTGTGTGAGTGATAACCTGTAGAGGCCCTGCATTGCTCAGGGGTGTATTGTCCATCGTTGTCACACGTGGGGACGTAGACTCCAAGCCTGACTATTTTCACCGCAGTACCTCTAGCAATCTCACAGGGGGTCTTGGGTCGCATCGTACCATCTAAACACACAGATAAGAGTCTTTGTAACAATGACATTACATAGTATAACATACATTGCTGGACAAACATCCTGGAAGCTTTGGCTGCATCTGGAATCTTGGGTTGCGTCCCCTATGGGACCCTGTTCCCCAATGGGCGCTGGTCAGAAGTAGGACGAAATGCAGGAAAACAAGAAAGAGTTGGTGAACCAACAGCTGTGCTGGAATGAGAACAATATGGCTGTCAGTTCTGATGGAATGTAGCGGGAGGATGAGGGTTAATGACCTGAATGGTCGGAAGTGGAAAAACACAGGAAGAAGAGAGATCATGATACTGAAAGACAGGAAGAAGAGAGATCATGATACAGAAAGACAGGAAGAAGAGAGATCATGATACAGAAAGACAGGAAGAAGAGAGATCATGATTCTGAAATCAGTGGAGCATCTTGTAAAGAAAGTATAAAGAGATCCAAGGTAGGAAGCAAGAGTAGTGATGTGTTGGAGTTTAAAGTGGTGATGGTGTTGGATGAGACCACAGGGCCTCACTTACACCAGGTGGCACAGTTGATTCTAGCAGTGCCTGGTCGAGTTTCAGTACCCGGGACCTTCTGTCCAGAACTGTTCACACACCAACAGTAACCTACCAGAATTGGACATGTTACTAACCTGTTAAATATATAATATTTACACATTTTACTGTAACATATTGAATTGTCACGTTCAACTCAATTGGAGCATTTATGGTGTGTGTGTGTGTGTGTGTGTGTGTGTGTGTGTGTGTGTGTGTGTGTGTGTGTGTGTGTGTGTGTGTGTGTGTGTGTGTGTGTGTGTGTGTGTGTGTGTGGTAACCTGTAGAGCCTGAACATTGCTCATGGGTGTATTCTACATCGTCATCACAAGTGGGGATGTCAGCTCCAATTAGTCCATTTTTCACAGCATCTCTTGCACGCTCACAGGGGGTCTTGGGTCGTTTAATATCACCTGGTACAGGTAACATACTGTAATGTTGACATAACATAACATAGCAATGCTGGACATACATTCTGGGAAAACTAAAAACCTGTTAAATATACAATATTTACACACACCCCACATGCAATAGCAGATCCTCACACAAGTACTTTACACCACTGGATAAAGGCCAACATCGGGATCTCTCGTTGGGTTAATGAGGCAACTAGTCACACCTGTGACAGGTCCTTTAAAAGGAGAGGTGGAAGAGGTCGACTATAACTCACTGACAACAGAGAGACACCCAGTGAATCCCTTGGAAGAGATTGCCTGGGCTGCATCTGGAATCGTTGGTTGCGTCCCCTATGGGCCCTGGTCAGAAGTAGTTTGTACGGAATAGGGTTCCATTTCAGATGTAACCTAGCTACTTCCTGGATGAATATTGAAGTCCTGCTACTTGACTGGAAATTCTATCAGTGTTATTTCCTGATAGTTGGTAGACAATCCAATCATACATCCAGTTGAATGATCAAACCATTCATATCAGAATACCTCAGTCCAGCATCTAGACACCAATATACATCTCTGGAACTAGAGGAGTGGCAGGTAGCCTGCTGTTTGAGAGTTGGGCCAGTAGTTCAAATCAGTGAGCTGACAAGTTGATATATCCGTCCATGTGCCTTTGATCAAGGCACAACATTAATTTCTCCAGTGTCACAGTTGATAATGCCTCTCAGTTGAAGTCGGAAGTTGGATGGAGTCAATTTTCAACCACTCCACAAATTTCTTGTTAACAAACTATAGTTTTTGGCCTCAAGCCTGTTAGGACATCTACTTTGTGCATGACACTTAATTTTTCCAACAATTGTTTACAGACAGATTACTTCACTTACAATTCACTGTATCACAATTCCAGTGGGTCCGAAGTTGACTTTGCCTTTAAACAGCTTGAACAATTCCAGAATGATGTCATGGCTTTAGAAGATTCTGATAGGCTAATTGACATCATTTGAGTCAGTTGGAGGTGTACCTGTAGATGTATTTCAAGGCCTACCTTCAAACTCGGTCCCTCTCTGCTTGACATCATGGGAAAATCAAAAGAAATCAGCCAAGACAAGTCTGGTTCATCATTGGGAGCAATTTCCAAATGCCTGAAGGTACCACATTCATCTGTGCAAACAATAGTACGCAAGTAAAACACCAATAGACCACGAAGCCATCATACCACTCAGGAAGGAGACGTGTTCTGTCTCCTAGAGATGAACGTACTTTGGTGCGAAAAGTGTAAATCAATCCCAGAACAACAGCAAAGGACCTTGTGAAGATGCTGGAGGAAACAGGTGCAAAAGTATCTATATCCACAGTAAAACGAGTCCTATATCGACATAACCTGGAAGGCCACTGAGCAAGGCAGAAGCCACTGCTCCAAAACCGCCATAAAAAAATGCCAGACTACGGCTTGTAACTGCACATGGGGACAAAGATCGTACTTTTTGGAGAAATGTCCTCTGGTCTGATGAAATAAAAATTGAACTGTTTGGCCATAATGACCATCGTTATGTTTGGAGGAAAAAGTGAGATGCTTGCAAGCCGAAGAACACCATCCCAACCGTGAAGCACGGGGATGGCAGCATCATGTTGTGGGGGTGCTTTGTTGCAGGAGGGACTGGTGCACTTCACAAAATAGATGGCATCATGAGGCAGGAAAATTATGTGGATATATTGAAGCAACATCTCAAGACATCAGTCAGGAAGTTAAAGCTTGGTCGCAAATGGGTTTTCCAAATGGACAACGACCCCAAGCATACTTTCAAAGTTGTGGCAAAATTGCTTAAGGACAATAAAGTCAAGGTATTTGAGTGGCCATCACAAAACCCTGACCTCAATCCTAAAGAAAAATTGTGGGCAGAACTGAAAAAGCATGTGCGAGCAAGGAGGCCTACAAACCTGACTCAGTTACATCAGCTCTGTCAGGAGGAATTGGCCAAAATTCACCCAACTTATTGTGGGAAGCTTGTGGAAGGCTACCCGAAATGTTTGACCCAGGTTAAACAATTTAAAGGCAATGCTACCAAGTACTAATTGAGTGTATGCAAAAATAGAGAGCTAGAATGATTTTGTGTAACTGAGCTTGCTTTACAAAAACGAAAAGTGGTAACATCCAAATAATGGCTTAGATGTTTTTCAACTTTCTTTTTAGTTAACACCATCTTTGTTGAAAATAAAAAATTATGTATTTACCATCCCTATGTTTCCCAACCCCTCCTGTCTCAGCCTAGATAGAGAGAGAGTGGAACAGGAAAAGAGAGAGGAAGTGGGGGAGAGAGAAAGAGAGAGGAAGTGGGGGAGAGAGAAAGAGAGATGGGGGTGGGGAGAGAGAAAGAGAGACGGGGGTGGGGAGAGAGAAAGAGAGACGGGGGTGGGGAGAGAGAGAGAGAGGGGGGGTGTGGGGGAGAGAGAGAGAGGGGGGGAGAGAGCGAGAGAGAGAGAAAGTGAAAGAGAGGGGGGTGGGTGGGGGGGAGAAAGAGGGGGTGAGAGAGAGAGGGGGGGTGGGAGGGAGGGAGGGAGAGAGGGGTTGGGGGAGAGAGAGTGGGGGGTGGGATGGAGGGAGAGAGGGGTTGGAGGAGAGAGAGAGAGGGGGTGGGAGGGAGAGAGAGGGGGTGGGAGAGAGAGAGGGGGGAGGGAGAGAGAGAGGGGGGAGGAAGAGAGAGACGGGGGGGAAGAGAGAGAGAGAGGGGGTGAGAGAGAGAGAGGGGGTGGGAGAGAGAGAGGGGGGAGGAAGAGAGAGACGGGGGGGGGGAAGAGAGAGAGAGAGGGGGGGAGAGAGAGAGAGAGGGGGTGGGGGAGAGAGAGAGAGAGGGGTGGTGGGAGAGAGACAGAGGGGTGGGGGAGAGAGAGGGGGGTGGGGGGGAGAGAGAGGGGGGTGGGGGAGAGAGAGAGAGAGAGAGAGGGGGGGGGTGGGAAAGAGAGACGGGGGGAAGAGAGAGAGAGAGGGGGGAAGAGAGAGGGGGTGGGGGAGAGAGAGAGAGGAGGGAGGGAGGGAGAGAGAGAGAGAGGGGGTGGGGGAGAGAGAGAGAGGGGGGGTTTGGAGGGAGGGAGGGAGAGAGAGAGAGAGAGAGGGGGGGTGGGAGAGAGAGAGAGAGGGGGGGGTGGGAGTGATGAGGGGGTGGGAGAGAGAGGGGGGGTAGCCAGAGAGGTGAGAGACAGCAAGAGAGAGAGAGAGAGAGAGGGGAACAGAAAGAGAGAGAGGGGGGAGAAAAAGGGGGGAGTGGGAGAGAGAGAGATTTCATTTACATCAACAAGAAGAATGATACTGAATTCAAATTTTTTCAAACCTGAAAACTGAAAACATCCTTCTAGTCCTTGTCTACATAACCCAGAAACCTGCTTTTATGCTCAAAATGTCACATTGCATTTCATTTTGTATAAAAATTATCCACACATCAAACAAGATGTCCGCTTGATCCTAGAGAATAAAGCAGTCTTTAAAACACTTGTTCACAACTTGGCAGCTAACATATAAACAAGGACTACATACAGCATGTCATCTGGAAAAAATTCTATATAAATCCAATCAATTATTATTATTATTATTAAATAAAATAAAATATGATTAAACCTATTCAATGAAAATAATGATTTAATAAATAATGAATAAATATGTTATCGTACCCAAGTGGAGGCGAGGACAGCCAGGCAGAAGCACAGGATATGTAGTAGCTTCATCTCTCTCCTCTCTGTGTGGTGGTCCGTCTAGAATACTGTTCCCCCGGGCCTCAGGACCGCTATATATGACAATACCTGATGACAAACCCTTGGTTAGGTCCAAATGGCACCCTATTCCCTATATGGTGCACTACTTATACCTGGGGCCCATAGGGAGACCCATAGGACTCTGGTCTAAAGTAGTGCACTATATAAGGAATAGGGTGTCATTTGGGATACACATACGTTTTCACTGTTTGTCTAGTGAGCGGTCAATCCGAGAAACCTCCTGGGGTTTCGTAACAGATTGATTGACTCACAGGTTGGGTTGCTTCTCATTCCAGATAGGCTGCGTCCCCTGTGCCCTTGACAGATCTGGGGCTGGCCGGTCATATCAAACATCTCAGTAAGTGTGCTAAGCTAGGATCAGTCCCCTCCAAAATCAGTACTCTGAGACGCTTGAAACATACCACCCCTGATCAGACTGGGTAGCTGTGAGGAGTAGAGGCATGATACATACGACCCCTGATCAGACTGGGTAGCTGTGAGGAGTAGAGGCTTGATATATACGACCCCTGATCAGACTGGGTAGCTGTGAGGAGTAGAGGCATGATACATACGACCCCTGATCAGACTGGGTAGCTGTGAGGAGTAGAGGCATGATACATACGACCCCTGATCAGACTGAGCAGATGTGAGGAGTAGAGGGGAGAGAACGAGAGAAGAACATAGGAGGCATGTTTCTGGAATGAAACCACAGTCTTGAAGTAACAGTCTTGTTGATTTTAGTGTCTGTGTGGTTGTTTTTCACTATCTCTTCTCTGACCTGGAGGTGAGCTGACTCAACAGTTGATGTCTGTATTGATTTCTCAAACAGGTTGTCCCTTTGCAGCCTTTGTATTCTGGATAGGTTTGTACTCATGCCAACTCCACTGCTCATTGTCAAGCCAAACATGACTTTGAGTGACAAGGAGTTGGCATGACAACACAAACAGCCTGACACTCAGGCTAGTCTTACTGAGAGGAGATTATGTTTTAGCACGGTGTGTTGTTTCAGTCATCGTAACACCCCACACAGTACCTGTAAACCCACACAGGACAGTAAATAGGGACAAATTACGATATGTGTTTTCGCAACCCCAACCCCAGTTCCCGAAAGTTCTGTGTGCCTCCCCTTTCCTAAACAACCGCTGAATTGCAGGGTGCCAAATTCAAAAGCGAAAGTGAACCCGTATAGGGTATGGGTAGATCAGAAAGGTTAACAGAGTATATTTTGGGTTCTCATGGGGTACAACAGTTGAACTAACCTCATGAGGCATTTATAAACTATATTCTTCAGGAATCAATGTGTACATGTCATTCATATATAAAACCAAAAACAGATGTAACAACTGCAGATTTCCCCTTTAGCCGTGAGCCCAATAGGTAGGCTAATTCCCTCTTGGGCTAAGGGTGACACTGATTTAGTCTCAGGGCAACCTATCACGAGACCATGAGCCTTACTAAGCAGAAACCTGCCCACATCCTGGTTCACTCTTTCCATCTGCCCACCTGCCCATTACTCTCGGGGTGGAAACCTGAGGTGAGGCTGATCGAGACCCCAGACGTTACATGAACGCCCTCCGGACTCTCGAAGGGAACTGGGGACCTCGATCAGACACTATATCCTCAGGCACGTGTGTTGAACATGTGTTGTCTGTAATTGTAGATGTGGATGTAGATGACAGGCGTTGGAACGAAGACTCTGAAAAGACTTTGACAGTTTTCTTTACTGTACTACAGGACCTGATTCACATCCCATATGAATAAATACATGAAATCTAGAGATTAAACCGTTTTTTTCCTTTATTGTTGGTTTTATATGCTGAACAATGTATCTGAAACAGTCCATTTCTGGGAAATGGAGGAAGGAGTAGGACTGTTATGGTGACTGTATTACCACCACACCGGCAGTTACAGGACATGAAGGCAGTCAAATTCCACGTGACCATGTAGTAGTTAGGCTTCTCCAAGCTCTGATGCTGCTGATGGTCATTAGTAGTCTACCACACTTGTTAACTGCCTGCTACTCAGCACTCTATTGTCGCTCGAATCACTCTGACATCAATGCAAATCTAAATCACTTCATGATCTCATGTTGCGCAACATTTCTATAACCTATGCAATTGCGTGAGAACAGCCTGATGGCTTCTATTAAAAAGAGGAGGAACCCATCGGCTTTCGAATACTTATGTAAATAAGCTATTTCTGTTTTTATTTTCAATAAATTTGCAAACATTTCTAAAAACCTGTTTTCCCTTTGTCTATAAGGGGTATTGTGTGTAGATTGATAAGTAATAATGATGACGAGACAAGTCCAGGGTTGATGAGTGAAGGGCGTTTGCCAGCAGCAGTTTCGGCAGCAGCTAGAAGGTCGGGGATTCCCAACGCCTGAGCTGAACAAGGCAGTTAACCCACTGTTCCTAAGCCATCATTGAAAATAAGAATTTGTTCTTAACTGACTTGCCTAGTTAAATAAAGGTAAATATAAAATTCATTGGATTAGTCAGGGTGTATTGTGGGTAGTGTAGTCCATGCTGTGTTACATTGTAGTCATTGGATTAGTCAGGGTGTATTGTGGGTAGTGTAGTCCATGCTGTGTTACATTGTAGTCATTGGATTAGTTGGGGTGTGTTGAGTAGTGTAGTCCATGCTGTGTTTCATTGGATTAGTCAGGGTGTATTGTGGGTAGTGTAGTCCATGCTGTGTTACATTGTAGTCATTGGATTAGTCCGGGTGTATTGTGGGTGGTGTAGTCCATGCTGTGTTACATTGTAGTCATTGGATTAGTTGGGGTGTGTTGAGTAGTGTAGTCCATGCTGTGTTTCATTGGATTAGTCAGGGTGTATTGTGGGTAGTGTAGTCCGTGCTGTGTTACATTGTAGTCATTGGATTAGTCAGGGTGTATTGTGGGTAGTGTAGTCCATGCTGTGTTACATTGTAGTCATTGGATTAGTTGGGGTGTGTTGAGTACTGTAGTCCATGCTGTGTTTCATTGGATTCGTCAGGGTGTATTGTGGGTAGTGTAGTCCATGCTGTGTTACATTGTAGTCATTGGATTAGTCAGGGTGTATTGTGGGTAGTGTAGTCCATGCTGTGTTACATTGTAGTCATTGGATTAGTTGGGGTGTGTTGAGTAGTGTAGTCCATGCTGTGTTTCATTGGATTCGTCAGGGTGTATTGTGGGTAGTGTAGTCCGTGCTGTGTTACATTGTAGTCATTGGATTAGTCAGGGTGTATTGTGGGTAGTGTAGTCCATGCTGTGTTACATTGTAGTCATTGGATTAGTTGGGGTGTGTTGAGTACTGTAGTCCATGCTGTGTTTCATTGGATTCGTCAGGGTGTATTGTGGGTAGTGTAGTCCATGCTGTGTTACATTGTAGTCATTGGATTAGTCAGGGTGTATTGTGGGTAGTGTAGTCCATGCTGTGTTACATTGTAGTCATTGGATTAGTTGGGGTGTGTTGAGTAGTGTAGTCCATGCTGTGTTTCATTGGATTCGTCAGGGTGTATTGTGGGTAGTGTAGTCCGTGCTGTGTTACATTGTAGTCATTGGATTAGTCAGGGTGTGTTGTGGGTAGTGTAGTCCATGCTGTGTTACATTGTAGTCATTGGATTAGTCAGGGTGTGTTGTGGGTAGTGTAGTCCATGCTGTGTTACATTGTAGTCATTGGATTAGTCAGTGTGTGTACACAACAAGACACATTTTCAGGCCTGGGCAACTCCAGTCCTCAGGGGGGCCTGATTGGTGTCACACTTTTTCCCAGCTAACACGCCTGACTCCAATAATCAACTAATCATGATCTTCAGTTAAAAATGCATTTAGTTTAAATCAGCTGTGTTTGCTAGATGGTGTGGATGGGGGGAAAAGTGTGACACCAATCAGACCCATGAGGACTGGAATTGCCCAGGACTGCGAGATCTCTCTCATTCTCTCATTCTGGGAATATATCAACAATGGACTAATGAAACAAATATCAAAAGAGAGTTTTTGGGTGGAATTTTCCTTTAGGCAACAGTTTTACCGACCAAACTATTAGTAGAGTTGAAAATGCCATGGAAACACATTGAACTTTAGATTTTGAATATGGTACATGAAAACTTAAGTGAAAAAAAAGTACATTTTGTGTGCACTCCATCATCACTGATTTTATCCACAACAAGTCAGTTTGGTAGAAACACCACTGGAGGGATATTGTGCATATTTTTTTTATGCAGATGTTAGAATTTTGGCCTGAAAATCTGTTGAGTCACTTTCACATTGAGTCAGTCTCCTATTGTAATGTAAACTGTTGAATCTGCAGGATTACTGACTATCTTACGTACACAGTATTTACTGGAGTTGACTGTCCCTGTCTTTCTCCTAAGAGGTCTATGGGAGTTCTACTGTCCTCATAACCCTGTCTTTCTCCTAAGATGTCTATGGGAGTTCTACTGTCCTCATTATAACCCGGTCTTTCTCCTATGGGAGTTCTACTGTCCTCATTATAACCCTGTCTTTCTCCTAAGAGGTCTATGGGAGTTCTACTGTCCTCATTATAACCCTGTCTTTCTCCTAAGAGGTCTATGGGAGTTCTTCTGTCCTCATTCTAACCCTGTATTTCTCCTAAGAGGGCTATGGGAATTATACTGTCCTCATTCCCTCACCATCTTAAATAAGCATGCCCCTTTCAAAAAATGTAGAACTAAGAACAGATATAGCCCTTAGTTCACTCCAGACCTGACCGCCCTCGACCAGCACAAAAACATCCTGTGGCGGACTGCACTAGCATCGAATCGTCCCCGCGATATGCAACTTTTCAGTGAAGTCAGGAACCAATATACGCAGTCAGTCAGGAAAGCAAAGACTAGCTTTTTCAAACAGAAATTTGCATCCTGTAGCTCTAACTCCAAAAAGTTTTGGGGTCATGGAGAATAAGAGCACCTCCTTCCAGCTGCCCACTGCTCTGAGGCTAGGTAACACCGATAAATCCACGATAATCGAGAATTTCAATAAGCATTTCTCTATGGCTGGCCATGCTTTCCTCCTGGCTACCCCAACCCCGGCTAACAGCTCCGCACCCCCCACAGCTACTTGCCCGAGCCTCCCCAGCTTCTCCTTCACCCAAATACAGATAGCTGATGTTCTGAAAGAACTGCAAAATCTGGACCCAGCAATCTGGACCCTCTCTTTCTGTAGCAACCCCTATTACCACTCTGTTCAACCTCTCTTTCGTATCGTCCGAGATCCCTAAAGATTGGAAAGCTGCCGCGGTCATCCCCCTCTTCAAAGGGGGTGACACTCTAGACCCAAACTGTTATAGACCGATATCCATCCTGCCCTGCCTTTCTAAAGTCTTTCGAAAGCCAAGTCAATAAACAAATCACTGACAATTTCGAATCCCACCGTACCTTCTCCGCTGTGCAATCTGGTTCCCGAGCTGGTCACGGGTGCACCTCAGCCACGCTCAAGGTCCTAAACGATATCATAACCGCCATCGATAAAAGACAGTACTGTGCAGCAGTCTTCATTGACCTGGCCAAGGCTTTCGACTCTGTCAATCACCATATTCTTATCGGCAGACTCAATATGACTGCCTCGCCTGGTTCACCAACTACTTCTCAGGCAGAGTTCAGTGTGTCAAATCGGAGGGCCTGTTTTCCGGACCTCTGGCAGTCGCTATGGGGGTACCACAGGGTTCAATTCTCGGGCCGACTCTTTTCTCTGTATATATCAACGATGTCGCTCTTGCTGCGGGTGATTGTCTGATCCACCTCTACGCAGACGACACCATTCTGTATACTTCTTGCCTTTCTTTGGACACTTTGTTAAATTAATCTCCAGACCAGCTTCAATGCCATATAACTCTCCTTCCGTGGCCTCCAACTACTCTTAAACGCAAGTAAAACCAAATGCATAATTTTCAACCGTTCGCTGCCCACACCCACCCGCCCGACTAGCATCACTACTCTGACGGTTCTAACTTAGAATATGTGGACAACTACAAATACCTAGGTGTCTGGCTAGACTGTAAACTCTCCTTCCAGACTCATATTAAACATCTCCAATCCAAAATTAAATCTAGAATCGGCTTCCTATTTCGCAACAAAGCCTCCTTCACTCAAGCCACCAAACACACCCTCGTAAAACGGACTATTCTACCGATCCTCGACTTCGGCGATGTCATTTACAAAATAGCCTCCAATACTCTACTCAGCAAACTGGATGCAGTCTATCACAGTGCCACCCGTTTTGTCACCAAAGCCCCTTATACCCCCCACCACTGCGACCTGTATGCTCTAGTCGGCTGGCCCTCGCTACATATTCGTCACCAGACACATTGGCTCCAGGTCATCTATAAGTCTATGCTAGGTAAAGCTTCGCCTTATCTCAGCTCACTGGTCACGATAACAACACCCATCCGTAGCACGCGCTCTAGCAGGTATATTTCACTGGCCATCCCCAAAGCCAACTACTCCTTTGGCTGCCTTTCCTTCCAGTTCTCTGCTGCCAGTGACTGGAACGAATTGCAAAAATCGCTGAAGCTGGAGACTTATATTTCCCTTACTAACTTTAAACATCAGCTAACCGATCGCTGCAGCTGTACATAGCCCATCTGTAAATAGCCCACCCAATCTTCCTACCTCATCTCCATAATGTTTGTATTTACTTTTCTGCTCTTTTGCACACCAGTATCACTACTTACACTGTAACGGAATTCGTCCTCCTCATCTGACGAGGAGTAAGAAAGGTCAGACCAATGCGCAGCGTCGTATTTAATAATACTGACCACGACAACAATACAAAAATAACAAAGTGCATAGATAAGAAAACCGAAACAGTCCCGTAACGTGAAACACAAAAACACTAAACAGGAAATAACTACCCACGAAACCCAGGTGGAAAAAGGCTACCTAATTATGATTCTCAATCAGAAACAACTAACGACACCCGCCTCTGATTGAGAATCATACCAGGCCAAACGGAAACCAACATAGACAAACGAACATAGATAACCCACCCAACTCACGCCCTGACCATACTAAAACAAAGAAATAACAAAAGAACTAGGGTCAGAACGTGACATACACACCATCATTTGCTAAACTGTAACTACTAAGCTACTATGTTTTTACTTTTTACTACTAAGCCTGTTTTTTTGCCTTACTTCCTCAATCCAATTGCACACACTGTATATAGACTTTTCATTTTTTCTATTGTGTTATTGACTGTACGCTTGTTTATTCCATGTGTAACTCTGTGTTGTTGTTTGTGTCGCACTGCTTTGCTTTATCTTGGCCAGGTCACAGTTGTAAATGAGAACTTGTTCTCAACTAGCCTACCTGGTTAAATAAAGGTGTCATTTTTTTTACTTCCATGCTTCACCGCAGTGATGGTGCCAGGTTTCCTCCAGATGTGACTCTTGGCATTCAATCTTTGTGTCATCAGACCAGAGAATCTTGTTTCTCATTTTCTGAGAGTCCTTTAGGTGCCTTTTGGCAAACTTTATGCGCGGTGTCAAGTGCCTTTTACAGAGGAGTGGTTTCGGTCTGGTCATCTACCATAAAGGCCTGATTGGTGAATTGCTGCAGAGATGGTTCCCTTCCTTATGATAACCTGAGAGCGTGACTTGATTTTAAGCTTTACTTGAACAATGCTGATTATAAAGAGGCAACTATTTATGTATTGCTCAGTTGACTAGAGGTAAACTATAGCCTCCTTATAACACAATTTTCTAATATATTTACACTGTAAGATTATAATGAGAACTACAGTACTTATTTGCACTTAAATGCTTCAGCGTTATGAAAATGTTGTCCTTATTATGTAAACAGCTGCCCGACCTATAGCCAACATCAGCCACCGCTACAGTAGCTATAAATGCCAAAGGCCAAATCACCTTTAACTTCTCTTGGGTAGGGGGCAGCATTCGGAATTTTGGATGAAAAGCATGCCCAAATTAAACTGCCAGCTACTCATCCCCAGAAGATAAGATATGCATATCATTAGTAGATTTGTATAGAAAACACTCTGAAGTTTCTAAAACTGTTTGAATCATGTCTGTGAGTATAACATAACTTATTTAACAGGCGAAACCCAGAGGACAAACCATTCAGAACTTTTTTGGAGGTCACTCTCTTTTCAATGAGTGTTCATTGGGAAACCAGATTTCTAAGGGACCTTCTTGCAGTTCCTACCGCTTCCACTGGATGTCAACAGTCTTTAGAAATTGGTTGAGGTTATTCCTTTGTGTAATGAAGAAGTATGGCAATCTTGAAGGAGGGTCACTCGAAGTGTCCTGTTTGTTAGAAGCGCGTGACCAGAAAGCTAGCTACAGTTGGTTTTAATCCTGTATTGAACACAGATCATCCCGCCTTCAATTTTATCGATTATTTACGTAAAAAAATACCTAAAGTTGTATTACAAAAGTAGTTAGACATTTTTTGGCAAAGTTTACAGGTAACCTTTGAGATATTTTGTAGTCACGTTGAGCAAGTTGGAACCGGTGTTTTTCTGGATCAAACGCACCAAATAAATGGACATTTTGGAAATATATCGACGGAATTAATCGAACAAAAGTACCATTTGTGATGTTTATGGGACATATTGGAATGCCAACAACAGAAGCTCGTCAAAGGTAAGGCATGAATTATATATTTATTTCTGTGTTTTGTGTCGCGCCTGCAGGGTTGAAATATGCTTCTCTCTCTTTGTTTACAATGGTGCTATCCTCAGATAATAGCATTGTTTGCTTTCGCCGAAAAGCCTATTTGAATTCTGACATGTTGGCTGGATTTACAACCAGTGTTGCTTTCATTTGGTATCTTTCATGTGTGATTTAAGTTAGATTTTTATAGTAATTTTTATAGTAATTCATTTGAATTTGGCGCTCCGCATTTTCTCTGGCTATTTGCCAAGTGAGACAGTAGCGTCCCGCCTAAACTCAGATTTTTGGATATAAATATGAACTTTACCGAACAAAACATACATGTATTGTGTAACATGAAGTCCTATGAGTGTCATCTGATGAAGATCATAAAAGGTTAGTGATTAACTTTATCTCTATTTCTGCTTTTTGTTACTCCTCTCTTTGTCTGGAAAAATGGTTGAGTTTTCTGTGGCTATCTACTGACCTAAAATAATCATTTCGTGTGCTTTCTCCGTAAATCCTTTTTGAAATCAGACATGTTTGCTGGATTCACAACACGTGTAGCTTTAAAATGGTGTAAAATACTTGTATGTTTGAGGAATTTCAATTATGGGATTTCTGTTGTTTTGAATTTGGCGCCCTGCAGTTTCACTGGCTGTTGACGAGGTGGGACGCTACCGTCCCACATACCCTAGTGAGGTAACATCAAACCAAATAATTCCTCTCCCCTTCCTGTCACATGTCTTCTTCTCCTCCTTCCCTCTACTCTCCGCCTCTCCTCTTCTCCTCCTCTCGTCTCCTCTCCACCTCCTCTTCTCCTCCTCTCGTCTCCTCTCCTCCTCTCCTCTTCTCCGCCTCTCCTCCTCTCCTCCTCCTCCTCTCGTTTCCTCTTCTCCTTCTCTCCTCCTCCTCTCGTTTCCTCCTCCTCTCCTCTTCTCCTCCCCTCTTCTCCTCCTCTCCTCTTCTCTCCTTCTCTCCTCCTCTCCTCTTCTCCTCCTTGTCTCCTCTCTTCCTCTTCTCCTCCCCTTCCTCGTCTCCTCCTCCTCTTCGCCTTCTCTCCTCCTCTCCTCTTCCTCTTCTCCTCCTCTCTTATTTGGCTTTCCAACGATTGAAATTCAGCAAGGAAACGACTAGACTAGGCTACGTGACGTGACTACTTAGGAACCTCTTCACTAGCTGACCACCACTACAAAGACCTGTGTCAAGATCAGTTACTTACCCCACTGGCCCTCAACATAACCTCTATGACAAAATAAGAGAGCAGGTCTGGAATCAGTGTGGCAGGATAGGATGATTACACAGAAGTATGATTGTGGTTTTACATGATAGTCTTTCTTGGAGAAATAACGATTTAATTTGATTTTAATTTGATTTAATGATGATCATTTTTATTAGAATGTTTACAAACAGTGAAATAATTAATAAAATGAATAAATCATGTCAAGAGATCTGGGCAAATAGGTGCCGGAACAAACAAATCTGAGAAGATCCTGTTCCGGTCTCTCACAGCAGACACACAACGTCTTACAGGGGAAATCAGCAGTTAAAACAATAACAAAGTGTTTCTCTGCCACTGTTTGGGTACAAAACGGAGGGTTGGGGTTAGCTAGGGGAGAGGGTTAGGGTTAGCTAGGAGAGAGGGTTAGCTAGGGGAGAGGGTTAGGGTTAGCTAGGGGAGAAGATTAGGGTCAGCTAGGGGAGAGGGTTAGGGTTAGCTAGGGGAGAAGATTAGGGTCAGCTAGGGAGAGGGTACAAAACGGAGGGTTGGGGCTGGAGAAATGTAACCACCCTGAGCTACGGATGAAAGACTGACCATCCGTGATATCAACATTATAGTTTTATCCATGTTTTGAGGCTATATTGTGTTTGTTTACATTTTCCTTGTTAACAGAGTATATTTTGGGGTCTGATGGGGTAAGACAGTTGAACTAAGCTCATGAGGCATTTATAACTTCTATTATTCAGGAATCAATGTGTACATGTCATTCATATATAAAACCAAAAACAGATGTAACAACTGCAGATTTCCCCTTTAACCGTTATTACATTGTCTAACTGGGCTATTTGCATTGTGTCCCACCACCCGCCAACCCCTCTTTTTACGCTTCTGCTACTCTCTGTTCATCATATGCACAGTCACTTTAACCATACCTACATGTACATACTACCTCAATAAGCCTGACTAACCGGTGTCTGTATATAGCCTTGCTATTCTCTGTTCATCATATATGCACAGTCACTTTAACCATACCTACATGTACATACTACCTCAATAAGCCTGACTAACCGGTGTCTGTATATAGCCTTGCTATTCTCTGTTCGTCATGTATGCATAGTCACTTTAACCATACCTACATGTACATACTACCTCAATAAGCTTGACTAACCGGTGTCTGTATATATCCTTGCTATTCTTATTTTCAAATGTCTTTTTACTGTTGTTTTATTTCTTTACCTACACACACACACACACACACCTTTTCTTTCGCACTTAGAACTTTCGGGAACTGGGGGTCGAAAACACATATGGGAATTTGTCCCTGTTTACTGTCCTGTGTGGGTTTACTGGCACTGTATCAATCAATCAGTCAATCAATCTGTTACGAAACCCCAGGAGGTTTCTCGGAGGGACCGCTCCCTAGACAAACAGTGAAAACGTAGGTGGGAATAGGGTGCCATTTGGACCTAACCAAGGGTTTGTCATCAGGTATTGTCATATATAGGGGCCCTGAGGCCCGGGGGAACAGTATTCTGGACGGACCACCACACAGAGAGGAGAGAGATGAAGCTACTAAATATCCTGTGCTTCTGCCTGGCTGTCCTCGCCTCCACTTGGGTACGATAACATATTTATTCATTATTTATTAAATCATTATTTTCATTGAATAGGTTTAATAATACTTTATTTAATAATAATAATAATAATAGATTGGATTTATATATAATTTTTTCCAGATGACATGCTGTATGTAGTCCTTGTTTATATGTTAGCTGCCAAGTTGTGAACAAGTGTTTTAAAGACTGCTTTATTCTCTAGGATCAAGCGGACATCTTGTTTGATGTGTGGATAATTTTTATACAAAATGAAATTCAATGTGACATTTTGAGCATAAAAGCAGGTTTCTGGGTTATGTAGACAAGGACTAGAAGGATGTTTTCAGTTTTCAGGTTTGAAAAAATTTGAATTCAGTATCATTCTTCTTGTTGATGTAAATGAAATCTCTCTCTCTCTCCCGCTCCACCCTTTTTCTCCCCCCTCTCTCTCTTTCTTTTTCCCTCTCTCTCTCTCTCTCTCTCTCTCTCTCTCTCTCTCTCTCTCTCTCTCTCTCTCGCTGTCTCTCACCTCTCTGGCTACCCCCCCTCTCTCTCTCCCACCCCCTCCATCTCTCTCTCCCCCCCTCCCTCTCTCTCTCTCTCCCACCCCCCCTCTCTCTCTCTCTCTCCCTCCAAACCCCCCCCTCTCTCTCCCCCACCCCATCTCTCTCTCTCTTCCTCCCCCCTCTCTCTCTTCCTCCCCTCTCTCTCTCTCTCCCTCACCCCCCCCTCTCTCCCCCACCCCCTCTCTCTCTCTCCACCCCCCCCTCTCTCTCTCCCCCAACCCCCCTCTCTCTCTCCCCCAACCCCCCTCTCTCTCCCCCCACCCCCCCTCTCTCCCCCCCCAACCCCTCTCTCCCTCCCACCCCCCCTCTCTCTCTCACCCCCTCTTTCTCTCCCCCCACCTCTCTCTCTCTCCCCCACACCCCCCTCATTCTCTCCCCACACCCCCCTCTCTCTCTCTCTCTCCCACCTTCTCTCTCTCTCCCCCCCTCCTCTCTCTCTCCCACCCACCCCCCTCTCTCTCTCTCTCGCTCTCCCCCCCTCTCTCGCTCTCCCCCACACCCCCTCTCTCTCTCTCTCTCCCCACCCCGTCTCTCTTTCTCTCTCCCCCACTTCCTCTCTCTTTTCCTGTTCCACTCTCTCTCTATCTAGGCTGAGACAGGAGGGGTTGGGAGACATAGGGATGGTAAATACATAATTTTTTATTTTCAACAAAGATGTTGTTAACTAAAAAGAAAGTTGAAAAACATCTAAGCCATTATTTGGATGTTACCACTTTTCGTTTTTGTAAACCCTGACCTCAATCTTTAGGATTGAGGTCAGGGTTTTGTGATGGCCACTCAAATACCTTGACTTTATTGTCCTTAAGCAATTTTGAAACAACTTTGGAAGTATGCTTGGGGTCGTTGTCCAATTGGAAGACCCATTTGCGACCAAGCTTTAACTTCCTGACTGATATCTTGAGATGTTGCTTAAATATATCCACATAATTTTCTTTCCTCATGATGCCATCTATTTTGTGAAGTGCACCTGTCCCTCCAGCAGCAAAGCACCCCCACAACATGATGCTGCCACCCCCGTGCTTCACAGTTGGGATGGTGTTCTTCGGCTTGCAAGCATCTCACTTTTTCCTCCAAACATAACGATGGTCATTATGGCCAAACAGTTCAATTTTTATTTCATCAGACTAGAGGACATTTCTCCAAAAAGTACGATCTTTGTCCCCATGTGCAGTTACAAATCGTAGTCTGGCATTTTTTTATGGCGGTTTTGGAGCAGTGGCTTCTGCCTTGCTCAGTGGCCTTCCAGGTTAAGTCGATATAGGACTCGTTTTACTGTTGATATAGATACTTTTGCACCTGTTTCCTCCAGCATCTTCACAAGGTCCTTTGCTGTTGTTCTGGGATTGATTTACACTTTTCGCACCAAAGTACGTTCATCTCTAGGAGACAGAACGCGTCTCCTTCCTGAGTGGTATGATGGCTTCGTGGTCTATTGGTGTTTTACTTGCGTACTATTGTTTGCACAGATGAATGTGGTACCTTCAGGGATTTGGAAATTGCTCCCAATGATGAACCAGACTTGTCTTGGCTGATTTCTTTTGATTTTCCCATGATGTCAAGCAAAGAGGCACCGAGTTTGAAGGTAGGCCTTGAAATACATCTACAGGTACACCTCCAACTGACTCAAATGATGTCAATTAGCCTATCAGAATCTTCTAAAGCCATGACATCATTCTGGAATTGTCCAAGCTGTTTAAAGGCAAAGTCAACTTCGGACCCACTGGAATTGTGATACATCCGACTTCAACTGAGAGGCATTATCAACTGTGACACTGGAGAAATTAATGTTGTGCCTTGATCAAAGGCACATGGACGGATATATCAACTTGTCAGCTCACTGATTTGAACTACTGGCCCAACTCTCAAACAGCAGGCTACCTCCCACTCTAGTTCCAGAGATGTATATTGGTGTCTAGATGCTGGACTGAGGTATTCTGATATGAATGGTTTGATCATTCAACTGGATGTATGATTGGATTGTCTACCAACTATCAGGAAATAACACTGATAGAATTTCCAGTCAAGTAGCAGGACTTCAATATTCATCCAGGAAGTACCTAGGTCTGAAATGGAACCCTATTCCGTACAAACTACTTCTGACCAGGGCCCATAGGGGACGCAACCTACGATTCCAGATGCAGCCCAGGCAATCTCTTCCAAGGGATTCACTGGGTGTCTCTCTGTTGTCTGTGAGTTATAGTCGACCTCTTCCACCTCTCCTTTTAAAGGACCTGTCACAGGTGTGACTAGTTGCCTCATTAACCCAACGAGAGATCCCAATGTTGGCCTTTATCCAGTGGTGTAAAGTACTAAAGTAAAAATACTTGTGTGTGAGGATCTGCTGTTGCATGTGGGGTGTGTGTAAATATTGTATATGTAACAGGTTTTTAGTTTTTCCAGAATGTATGTCCAGCATTGCTATGTTATGTTATGTCCACATTACAGTGTATGTTACCTGTACCAGGTGGTATTAAACGACCCAAGACCCCCTGTGAGCGTGCAAGAGATGCTGTGAAAAATGGACTAATTGGAGCTGACATCCCCACTTGTGATGACGATGTAGAATACACCCATGAGCAATGTTCAGGCTCTACAGGTTACCACTCACACACACACACACACACACACACACACACACACACACACACACACACACACACACACACACACACACACACACACACCATAAATGCTCCAATTGAGTTGAACGTGACAATTCAATATGTTACAGTAAAATGTGTAAATATTATATATTTAACAGGTTATTAACATGTCCAATTCTGGTAGGTTACTGTTGGTGTGTGAACAGTTCTGGACAGAAGATCCCGGGTACTGAAACTCGACCAGGCACTGCTAGAATCAACTGTGCCACCTGGTGTAAGTGAGGCCCTGTGGTCTCATCAACACCATCACCACTTTAAACTCCAACACATCACTACACTTGCTTCCTACCTTGGATCTCTTTATGCTTTCTTTACAAGATGCTCCACTGATTTCAGTATCATGATCTCTCTTCTTCCTGTCTTTCAGTATCATGATCTCTCTTCTTCCTGTCTTTCTACGTCACGATCTCTCTTCTTCCTGTCTTTCTGTATCATGATGTCTCTTCTTCCTGTCTTTCTGTATCACGATCTCTCTTCTTCCTGTGTTTTTCCACTTCTGACCATTCAGGTCATTAACCCTCATCCTCCCTTTACATAACATCAGATCTGACAGCCATATTGTTCTCATTCCAGCACAGCTGTAGGTTCACCAACTCTTTCTTGTTTTCCTGCATTTCGTCCTACTTCTGGACAGGGCCCATTGGGGAACAGGGTCCCATATAGGATGCAGTCTCGTGACCAGGGCCAATAGGGGAACAGGGTCCCATATAGGATGCAGTCTCCTGACCAGGGCCAATAGGGGAACAGGGTCCCATATAGGATGCAGTCTCCTGACCAGGGCCAATAGGGGAACAGGTTCCCATATAGGATGCAGTCTCCTGACCAGGGCCCAAAGGGGAACAGGGTCCCATATAGGATGCAGTCTCCTGACCAGGCCCCAAAGGGGAACAGGGTCCCATATAGGATGCAGTCTCCTGACCAGGGCCCCATATAGGATGCAGTCTCCTGACCAGGGCCCAAAGGGGAACAGGGTCCCATAGGGGACGCAACCCAAGATTCCAGATGCAGCCAGAGCTTCCAGGATGTTTGTCCAGCAATGTATGTTATACTATGTAATGTCATTGTTACAAAGAATCTGATCTGTGTGTTTAGATGGTATGATACGAACCAAGACCCCCTGTGAGATTGCTAGAGATACTGCGATGAAAATAGTCAGGCTTGGAGTCTACGTCCCCACATGTGACAACGATGGACAATACAAACCTGAGCAATGCAGGGCCTCTACAGGTTACCACACACACACACACTATAATGGCTCCAATTCAGTTGAACATGACAATTCAATGTGTTACGGTAAAATGTATAATTGTGTAAATATTGTCTATGTAACAGGTTATTAACATGTCTTTCTGGTAGGTTACTGTTGGTGTGTGAACAGTACTGGACAGAAGATCCAGGGTACTGAGACTCCACCAGGCACTGCTAGAATCAACTGTGCCACACAGAGTAAGTTTACAAGATGCTCCACTGATTTCAATTTCATCATCTCTCTTCTTCCTGTTTCTTTCTGTATCACGATCTCTCTTCTTCCTGTATCACGATCTCTCTTCTTCCTGTATCACGATCTCTCTTCTTCCTGTATCACGATCTCTCTTCTTCCTGTATCACGATCTGTCTTCTTCCTGTCTTTCTGTATCACGATCTCTCTTTTTCAGGAACAGACTCTCATTCACTAAAGTCTTTGCAGCTTGTTCTGCATGTTGTTAATGTTTTTCTGTATTTCTAGAGGTGCTACTGTGACTAACTACAACTACTAATCCTAATGCTACTAATGACTAACTACAACTACTAATCCTAATGCTACTAATGACTAACTACAACTACTAATCCTAATGCTACTAATGACTAACTACAACTACTAATCCTAATGCTACTAATGACTAACTACAACTACTAATCCTAATGCTACTAATGACTAACTACAACTACTAATCCTAATGCTACTAATGACTAACTACAACTACTAATCCTAATGCTACTAATGACTAACTACAACTACTAATCCTAATGCTACTAATGACTAACTACAACTACTAATCCTAATGCTACTAATGACTAACTACAACTACTAATCCTAATGCTACTAATGACTAACTACAACTACTAATCCTAATGCTACTAATGACTAACTACAACTACTAATCCTAATGCTACTAATGACTAACTACAACTACTAATCCTAATGCTACTAATGACTAACTACAACTACTAATCCTAATGCTACTAATGACTAACTACAACTACTAATCCTAATGCTACTAATATGAACTACTACTACAACTACAAGCGCTGAATACAACCTTAACTACTAATCCTAATGCTACTAATATGAACTACTACTACAACTACAAGCGCTGAATACAACCTTAACTACTAATCCTAATGCTACTAATATGAACTACTACTACAACTACAAGCGCTGAATACAACCTTAACTACTAATACCAATACTACTAACTACTACTACTAATAACTACTAATATGAACTACTACTACTAACTACTACTGCTAATAACTACTAATATGAACTACTAATACCAATACTACTAACTACTACTACTAATAACTACTAATATGAACTACTACTACTAATATGAACTACTACTACTAATATGAACTACTACTACTAATATGAACTACTAATACCAATACTACTAACTACTACTACTAATAACTACTAATATGAACTACTACTACTAATATGAACTACTACTACTAATATGAACTACTAATACCAATACTACTAACTACTACTACTAATAACTACTAATATGAACTACTACTACTACTAATATGAACTACTACAAGCGCTGAATTCAACTTTACAGTGAAATACTTGCCATCAAAGCAGTTAAGAAAAAAGGTGTTAAAGTATTTACTCAAATAAACTGAATTAAACATTTTATACAAAAAAATAAGAAATAAGAAAAATAGAAAATTAACAAATAATAAAGGAGCAACAATAAAACATCTGTAGCGATGCTATATACAGGGTGTTACGGTAAAGAGTCAGTGTGGAGGCTGTATACAGGGTGTTACGGTAAAGAGTCAAAGTGGAGGCTATATACAGGGTGTTACGGTAAAGAGTCAAAGTGGAGGCTATATACAGGGTGTTACGGTACAGAGTCAATGTGGAGGCTATATACAGGGTGTTACGGTAAAGAGTCAATGTGGAGGCTATATACAGGGTGTTACGGTACAGAGTCAATGTGGAGGCTATATACAGGGTGTTACGGTAAAGAGTCAATGTGGAGGCTATATACAGGGGGTACCGGTAAAGAGTCAATGTGCGGGGGCACCAGTTAGTCCAGGTAATTGAGGTAATATGAACATGTAGGTAGAGTTATTAAAGTGACTATACATAGATAATAAACAGAGAGTAGCAGCAGCATAGAATGGGTGGGGGGACAATGCAAATAGTCTGGGTAGCCATTTGATTAGCTGTTCAGGATTCTAATGGCTTGGGGGTAGAAGCTGTTAAGAAGCCATTTGGATCTAGACTTGGCGCTCCGGTACTGCTTGCCGTGTGGTAGCAGAGAGAACAGTGTGACTAGCGTGGCTGGAGTCTTTGGCAATTTTTTGGGCCTTCCTCTGACACCGCCTGGTATAGAGGTCCTCAATGGCAGGAAGCTTGGCCCAGGTGATGTACTGGGCGTTAGCACTACCCTCTGTAGTGCCTTGCGTTTGGAGGCCGAGCAGTTGCAGTACCAGGCGGTGATGCAACCGTTCAGGATGCTCTCGATGGTGCAGCTGTAGAACTTTTTGAGGATCTGAGGACCCCTGCCAAATCTTTTCAGTCTCCTGAGGGGGAATAGGTTTTGTCGTGCCTTCTTCAAGACTGTCTTGTGCTTGGACCATGATAGTTTGTTGATGATGTGAACACCAAGGAACTGGAAGCTCTCAACCTGCTCAACTACAGCCCTGTCGATGAGAATAGGGGCGTCATGTCCTTTGTCTTGATCATGTTGAGGGAGAAGTTGTGAAACTAACTACTACTACTACTAACTAATACTGCTAACTGCTAATTCTGCTAACTTCTCATACTTAATACTGCTACTACAAACTAATACCACTAGCTACTAATACTAACTACTGCAAACTACTACTGCAAACTACTACTAATTACTAATACTAACTACCACTACTAGAACTTCTACCACTACTTCTAGTAGTATCTATACCACTACAACAACACACACTCTTATTCATTCACTAAATGTTATTTCTTTGCAGCTGGTTCTGGATGTTGTTAATGTTTATGTTGTTGTGTCTGTAATTGTAGATGTGGACAGAGATGAAAGGAGTTGGAGCGAAGACATTGGAATGACTTTGACAGTTGTCTTTACTGTACTACAGGACCTGATTCACATTCTATACAAATAAATTAAGAAATCCAGAGATTAAACTGTTGATTTACTTACTTAATTGTTGGTGTGATATGTTGAACAATGTATCTGAACCAGTTCATTTCTGGGAAATGGAGGAAGGAGTAGGACTGTTATGGTGACTGTATTACCACCACACCGGCAGTTACAGGACATGAAGGCAGTCAAATTCCACGTGACCATGTAGTAGTTAGGCTTCTCCAAGCTCTGATGCTGCTGATGGTCATTAGTAGTCTACCACACTTGTTAACTGCCTGGTACTCAGCACTCTATTGTCCCTCTAATCACTCTGACATCAACACTGATTGGTGGAAATCAGAAAGCTGAGAAGGGGGTTGTGGGGTTTAGTCACATGCACAGGCAAGGCCTTTCTAATGCCTGTGGATCTTGGGTCCATGATATGGGGCATCAGCCTACTCGGTGACACCCACGGAACACAACTGAAAGAGTTTACAAATATTCGCATCCTAACTCTGACTGCAGGACTTAGACTGTCGAATCAAATCTGTTAGTATTTCCTTTGTGTGGGTTTCTCTATATATAAATTTAATCATGGCATCTTTGGTCCTCCGTCGACATCGAAATGTCATTCCAATATACACACAGGAGTTCAGCAGAGTCCATAATCAGAACCATGCTACTCAGAGGCTGAAGAATTGTTCCAGGCCACAGAGGGATGAAAGACCCCTTTACTGAGTCTACAGCTTCACATTTCACTAAATCATTCCATTGTTTGCTTCATGCATTATATCATCCTGTAAAATAAAGTACTTGCTCTTCATCTTTACATGAGTAAATGTTGTATTAGATTTAGGTTTTGTTACATGTTGATGCCATCTGATCTTTTAGGGCCAGACTGATCTATCCATGTTCAGGATACTTCATGTTCATACCCGTATTTGGAGGCAGGGAGGAAACTTGCCTGAACAGGGTCAGTACAGTATTAGCTAGCTAGAATGTATGGGTGACTCACATCGTTGCCCTATGTGAACAGGACATCCAAGAAGTTAAATGAATTACTTTAGTGGGGTAAGTAAATTTTCAGCCTATAATTTGATAACTAGTTAATTTTATAACTAAAACACACACCACATGGCATTCGGGCAGGTAACATTCTCCTGGCATTTCTCCAAACAGATGTCAAAGTAAATCTCACTCACTCACTCACTCACTCACTCACTCACTCACTCACTCACTCACTCACTCACTCACTCACTCACTCACTCACTGTTAGTGGAATTAAATGATTCCTACAATATACTCATTAATTAAATTCAAACTGTCTATTTATAAGAATTTGTAAGATACTTATTAACATAAAATAGACAGGATACAGTCATATTAAAAGTAGATAATAGTGTTTATTCTCGGAGCAAGCTCCCATTTGATCATAAACACAGACTTATATACAATATATGACGTCATAGGTTACAGAATGCGTCTCATTGTCCTAATCAAATAGAAAACAGGTTCAAAAGTTCATTCTAACCTCACAGGGCACTCACATGAAAACACCATATAATCATTTATCCTGAAGGCTCACTATAATTGATTACCACTTGAGCAGACAACTCAAGATAATGGAAGACCTAAAAAGTGACCCACAGCCTTATCTAAACATCTCAGGGCTAAGTTGGGTCAGTTCAACCAGAGTTGAATGACCTTTTCTGCTTACTTTATAACCCACAACACAAATCTCTTTTCACCAGGCATGCAGAGTTCAATTTGTTTATAATTTTATCTTTAGCTAGAATATGTTTTAACTATTTATTAACAAAATTCCTAACAATCCACCCTAAATAACAAAACAATTCATAGCTACATATCAAAAGATCATATATAAACTTAAATGTTTATTCAAGAATAATACCAAACCAATATATGTATTTACACTCCATCAACATCAATGACTGTTCTAACTTATATCAGAATTGTAACACTCCTATTAGGATTTTCGTTACAATCTTCATTAAAGAAACAGTCTATACATTGAAACATGTAACCGTCTAAATTCTCTAAACATCAAATACAGTCTCGGTTCCTCATAATTAAAAGATCCGGAGTCGTTTTCCACTAGATCCGGGCCCATACATTCATCCTTCCACTGGTCAGAGCTTATGATTGGTCCAAACTTCATCATCTGTTGTGTCATCGATTTCTCCAGAATCCTGGAAATGAGAACTTTCAAACACGGAATCAAACCACATCCACACAAAACTAACACAGTCACACAGGTGAAGGTAGCCCATAACACAGTAATCATGACATTTTTCCATTTCCCAAACATACTGTCAAACCAATTAGTCAGAGAAGTATCCACCCCTGAGTTCACTGCCAACTCGTGAGCTAGGGTGGTTAAACCTACCAAGGCCTGGGTCACTGATCCATCCAGAGCTGTGTTACTTGGGATAAACGTACAGCACATCGACCTGAATAACACACAAACCCCACCCTTTTCTGCCTAAATCTAACGCGATTCTATTCTATTCTGCCAAGCCATTCATTACATCTCTGGTATAATTAATCTAGTCCACATTCTTATTGAGAGTGGACTACTAGAAAATACTTGACTCTAATCCTGCTAAGATCTAATTCCTCGCTTTGAATTGGATCTGAGTAAGGGTAAAGAGCATGCCTAACTGCACTAGTGCATAACTACCGTTCCAATTGGTAGGCAGGTTAGGTCACAGCTTCATACCTCCACACTCTAAACCTTTTCATCTGCCCGTCAGGTCTCTCATTGTCTTCTCAGTTGTAACATTCTCAGTCCTATTGCATGTACTGACTTCCCCTACTTCCCATCCGTGTGTTATGTAGCTATCCATAAAATCCTGTCACTGTGAAAGAGAAAATCTGGATGTAATCGGCACCTGGGGACACATATCACAGATCAATGCAACTGTCATAGTTCAGCTTCCTGCCCTCTTGAACCGCTTTATCATACAGGCCATTCCATGGGTGTAGCAATTCCATCAAATGGAAAGGAAATGAGTATGAACTGAGGTTTTGCTGAGGCATGCCTAACCATAGGTTAGAATCCCATAACAGTTTCCACCTCAATCACTTCCTTAAAATCTTTCATCTGAACCATCCACATCGGCCTTGGCTCTGGACAACTCTACGGTCAGTATCTGCTTTGTCTGGGGCTCTGCTTGTATTCTGGCTGACTATCATCTACTCTAACTTCTCGTACTTGGAATGGCACTAGTTTGTCAACTGAAACCCTTACTTTCACCACTCTCCATCTTCTTCCATACTGGGTATGTAGATTTATGTATCCCTCTCTCATGATGTGAGCTATAACCTGTTTCCATGAACTACACAAGGACTTGCATAGATGTCTTCCACAATGGCTGCTCTTAGTCCTAAACTTCCAAGGAGTCAGAGGCCCCATTTGGTCTACATAAAACTCCACTGAGACTTCCTTCCCAATCCCACTCTCACTTCCTGTTTATCCAGATCAAGTGATCTCTTATGCTTGGTTAATACAAAATCCTCATTGTCTAACTATGTGTCAATATTACCCTCTGGCCTTCTTGGGGTTCATGGTGTATCAGGAATATGGCTCCCACAACCAGACAGCTCAGGATGGACCGCCCACCTATAAAGCCCCACCCTCTCCCAGAGAAAACATCATCAGCAAGAAGCCAGACACACTTTCACTTCTATGAACAAACACAGGGATGAAATGACGGGAAAAGGAAATTTTCATCCGAGAGATGGCCCCCAGAATTCTGTTAATTCCAGTTCTCCTCTCGGACACTGTGCTTGTTCGACAGTGTCAATGTGTCTTACCCCTCCCTCAGTGTGATATGAATCCTGGTAGCTCTTTCAGCTAGCTGTTACCAGGAGTCCCTGGTATGGTCCCCCCAACAGGCCTCAGGGACTGGATTGAGTGACTTCACCTGTAATTCACCTGTAGTGCATAAAATCTTGGACATACAGGTTTGGTTAAACAAACAACCTTTTCATGTAATTAACAATACTTCTTTCTATTTCTATATCTGCTTGTTTAGCTAGATTTTTTTTATTTATTAGTTTATCATCCAATAGGCCACATCCTATCCTAGACCAACACTTACCCATCCCCCCTTTGTTACCTGGCTCTGCCAGGTAACAACCTTGCCTAACCTAACCAATGACTTAGGTAAAATTAGTGTAAATTATCCTTATGTCTGACATTATCATGTAGGAACGCCCCTTTCATTCGCCGCATGTCCAATTCTCCCTTGGGCGTCCAATCATATCTATCCTTTTCCAATTCTCTGTCAAGAGACTTATCTACTTTAAAAAGGTATCTGTGCCGCCTATATATATTCTTAACTTTTACTGCCTCAGAAACCCGGATCCGGGAGCACCCCCCACCCCCCACACACTGATTAGCATAGCTAGCATAGCTTCAGAAGTAGATAGTAGCATCTAAATATCATTAAATCACAAGTCCAAGACACCAGATGAAAGATACAGATCTTGTGAATAAAGCCACCATTTCAGATTTTTAAAATGTTTTACAGGGAAGACAAAATATGTAAATCTATTAGCTAAACACGTTAGCAAAATACACCACTATTCTAACTCCATCAGTTTCTTACTCCTTCAGGTGCTATCACCAATTCGGCTCAACTAAGATATTGATATCCACTAACCAAGAAAAAACCTCTTCAGATGACAGTCTGATAACATATTCATGGTATAGGATAGTTTTTGTTAGAAAAAAGTGCATATTTCAGGTAGAAATCACAGTTTACAATTGCACCCACCATCACAAATCGACTAGAATTACTAGATAGAGCAACGTGTATGACCAATTTACTCATCATAAAACATTTCATAAAAATAGACAAAGCATAGCAATGGAAAGACCCAGTTCTTGTGATTTCAGACCATATTTCAGATTTTCTAAGCGTTTTTCAGCGAAAACACAATAAATCGATAAGTTAGCATACTACATGTGCAAACGTTACCAGAGCATCGATTCCAGCCAAAGAGCGCTATAACGTAACCACCGCCAAAAGATATTAATTTTTTCACTAACCTTCTCAGAATTCTTCCGATGACACTCCTGTAACATCATTTTACAACATACATATACAGTTTGTTCGAAAAGGTGCATATTTAGCCATACAAAACCGTGGTTACACAATAAAAATACTAGGAAATCAAGCCTCAATATGTCTGACGTCATCTATCAGAGTGATCTAGTTTAATTAAAAGCTAATCATATACTTGACTAAAAAATACAGGGTTGACAGGAATCGAAAGACAAATTAGTTCTTAATGCAACCGCTGATTTACATTTTTAAAATTATCCTTACTTTTCAATACAGGGTTCGCCAAGTGAAGCTATACCAAAGCTATACCAAACAAAATGGCGAAATATGCGTTTAAAATATTTCGACAGAACAACAATTTATCATATTAAATATTGCTTACTTTGAGCTGTTCTTCCATCATATTCTTGGGCAATGTATCCTTTCTATGTTATAAACGTCTTTTGGTCGATAGATGTCCTCTGTCCTTCGAAATATCCACTAACGATCGAACGGGACCACAAAACGTGTCCAAAGTTTCAGAGTGCACAACAAAGAAATTCCTCAAAATCGCACTAAACGGATATAAATTGCTATAAAACGGTTTAAATTAACTACCTTATGATGTTTCTAAGTCCTATATCGAATTAAATTACAGACGGATACATTTCAAGTTGATAACCGAGCCTGTGAAAATGGCGTCCGGAGGTCCCATCCTGCGTAAGGGCGAGCGTCGAAAGGGGGGCTACTCTCACTCCTTGGTGTTTTATAACCTCTGAGAGCTACCTAGAAGGCCCATTCCACTTCTCATTGGTTACTGACATCCAGGGGAAGGCGGGTGCAGTTCGTGTCGTTCCATAGGATAGACAGAGACCTTAAAAACTGATCTGAAACCAGAGCTTCGCTCTCAGACCTTTCACTGTCTGTCATGGATTTCGCTGTAGAAAGTGTTCTGGGTCACCCACAGACATAATTTCAACGTTGTATGAAACTAGAAGGTGTTTTCTATCCAATATAATTAATAATATGCATATTGTACGAGCAAGAATTGAGTACTAGGCAGTTTAATTTGGAGACGACAAAATGCTAATTCGGAACAGCACCCCCTGTAGTCGCAAGAAGTTAAATATATATATATTTATTGATTTAAACCGTATCCCTTTTCTCACCTATATTATTTCACAGCCTACCTTGCTCATGTCCTGGTCCCCCCTCTCCACTCTGCTCTCAAACCTTCAAGATCTCAACAGTGCATGGCAGACCCCTCTGTATGCCTTTTTCTCATAATAGTCAATAACAACTATGTGTTCCATCCAAATATTAACTAAGTGTCTCACTGTTTTGGCTTTATCTAAAATCATGGACTTAAAAAAACAACAGGTCTTATAGTGTCAATCTCTAAAGCCCTTACATAACCTTAATCAAACTAAACCCATCCTATCAATAAACCCAAATCACCTCATATGCCATATACCCCCTGTCAATTTTAATACTATTTAAATAAAAATCTTCTAATGGCCAAAACAAATGGTAACCATATCAAATCCATTCTTTACTAATAAGCTCTCTCCCCCATGAGTCCACTGTTTTTTATTAAATAATAACATTTGGTTAACCTTAAACTCAGTCTCATAAATAATGAATATATGTTGTTCAGTGTGGAAACCTTATCCACAGTAAATTACCACTCCTAAGAACTAAAACTTATTTCTTCTCATAAATAATTTTAATGCTTACGTATTTTCCTGCCCTATTGGCTTAAAATATCTCCTGTCCAAACCTCAATGTATCATATCTTCCCTAATTTATTATTGATGACAAAGGAAATTTTTCCTGTTGTAATACCAAATCAATAATAGTCAATTAATTTACCTCAAAACTAGTATCCCAAATAACCACAAATGCATTATCTACATGGCCCTCCCCTGAAGCTGATCAGACTTCAAGAGACAGCCATGATAAAGGTCAAAGGTTATACCACCCCTGTATAGTCATGTTCCTAGACATTTTAAAGAACCCTTTATCCTTAAAATCAAAAAATTCACTTGTGTAATTAAAACTCAGAAGATAAAAACTCCATAAGTGAGCATGCCCCTTTAAAATTCCTTTGCACTAAAACAAATAGTCCTAACAAATGTTTTATGTGTGTATATTTGCAAACCTTAATGAAAAAACAAAAACCTTTCAGGCCCTTTCCAATTTGGTCATTTATGGCCTCAATCTCACTCCTCAATCTCTCCCCAAGATAATAGTCCCTTTAAACATTCAAGAAGACAATAAAACTCGCACTCTCCCAGGAAAAACACAAAGCGCCTAACTAGCATTCACTGTGCTACATCGATTCAGAAACCCAAAAGTGAACTATTAACCAAACCTAATTATAATTTCCAATTTACCTCAAATCATTAATCATAAGTTTTAAACAACGTCCATGTATATGCCTACTTAAGTGAACATGCTAGCCTTATATGCAATTAACTTGATATTTATTATCTAACCGTATTACTTTTTTCCGCTGTCGCAAATGTCGTACATTTCTCAGGGTAAGAAATCAGTAATTTAATCTCAGGTATTTAATAAAAATGTAAACGTATTTTCCCATGGCTTCTTCAACTTACATATTTTAGATAACTTCCATCCGTCCCGGAAGAAGGAATCCTACTTAAACACACCAGAATACAATGTTTATAATCAATAACCATCAGAATCCATTATTACTATGTTTTACGATTCAGACATTCAGATCTCCCTTCACACAGGTGAATATAGTCCAATAAACACCATAAATCAATGATGCCCACCTAGCGAATATGTTGCTAGTTTTTAGCATCTTTCCTAACTACCCTGACGATTTACAGCTACTTTTAAAAATGTATCTGGAAATGTTTATCAACTTCTGAAAAGTGACTCAAAAACATAATGGACGTATTTCCCTTCTAAATGTCACAAACACTTTTCTCTGCCACACCCCAGTCACAACATCATTGCCGTGGCGACAAAAGTGCCTTGTGAGTGATGTCATCAACATGCGCTCATCCTGTCTCCATGCCACAGCGACTTTCAACGAATTGCACAATCATAGTTTTGCACAATCATAGTTGACTGATTGTAGCAGCAGTTTTACGGGTTCGATAAACCAAACCCAATTTATCACAAATGTTGGAACTTGTATAGAACTTACAACATCAATCAACATCTCCCAATCCAAATTGTACTTCCAGAAGTACAGAAAAGAGTGGGAGTCCGTCCCTAAACTACTTTCAAATTAATTTGAGTAACGTAAATGTGTATTCAACGTAATGACGCAGTTTTGTGTTATCGCCATACAATTAAGTCTCTCTTCATTATTATTTTAGAATTCATTAGAATTTTGTAACTATCTCTTCCTTGATTCAGCATTTTAATTACGACTATATTCCTAATACATTATTCAAACATATAATTTAGGCAAAAGACATCGTCTTGCATCGAAATTCGTTTCGTTATTTTATTTATTTTGATAAATCAGTCACTCAATTTAACCTAAACAATCCATTAAAATAGTTCAATTTATATCTTATACAAACACTAGCGACCGTATTTTTCTGGACAACCCATATAATTAGTTTAATTACAATCAAAAACTCTGAATTTAGCAAAAGCATTAACCGGGAACCGAACCCAAGACTCTCGCGTTCCAGGCGAGAATTCTACCACTGATCCACCAAAGCTATGTAGATAACAAAAACTTATTCGCATTTAAGCCCACTTTACATGTATCTGTATTCGTAATTCCAATTCCGAGTCAACAAAATATCCTAATTTAAAAGCTCAAGCCTTTCCTCAGTGAGCATTCCCATTTTTCTCACTTTCGTTGTTTTCGACTCTCTCTTATTCTCCCGATAGTCGCGCCTTACCTTTCCCTTAGTTAAATTACAATCTCGGTGATTGTGTCCAATCCTGTCACAATGTTTGCAGGGAGTGTTACACTCCCAGGCGAAATGTCCAGTTTCATTACAATTAAAACATTTTCTATTTTTCTTTTGACTCACATTACTATTACCCACTTTTCTCGACTTCTGTTATCGCCCTCTACTCTTTTCCTAGCTTCCGAAAGCCAGACTCTAGCTGTGTACAACCCCTGTTTATTCTGTTTCTTCTCATCCTCACCACACTCCTCATGTATCTGTTTGATAAGCAATTCTAGTTTCTCAACATTCAGCCTACCATCAAATTCATAACGCTTACACCATTTTGTACAGAATTCTAAATTCCTCTTATCTTTCAGTTCCATAAAACGCTGGTCTCCCGTTAATACCGGGACCTCCTTGGAGGATTTACTACCATGTTTGATAATCCTTTCCTTTACTAGTAGTTATGGTATTATCACCTATCTATGTCTTTCTATTTATTTATTTATTTCTCTATGTGTGTGTTACTACTTTTACCGCTCTCACAATTTAGGTGAATAGATTTCTATTTTATGTGCGTTCCACTTTTACCCAAGTTATAATCTATGTGTATGACTTTATATGAATCTCTTCCTTGGAAACTTTATCTATAGCGTTGTTATCGATCGGACATTAGATCTTACTTTTAACTATCAGTTATTAGCCAGGGGACTTACTTCCCTGGTCAAACTCTGGTTGTATTTATCCAAATCTCACTTCGCTATATTAAGTTTCCCTCCCACTCTTTTGGATATTCCCTTTCAGTATTGAATAGGATCAGTTATTCCGTTCGCCTAGGATTACCCTGCCTTCTCACCAAACCGAATTTATCCTCACCTGTTTTAATATCCCTATCCGCTATCTTTCATAGTCAGCCTACGTCTCCCAGACAGATAGACTATTTAGGTTAAAACTTTATTTGGGTATGTCTTTTGAATTAATGGCTGTCCTATTTGTACAAAACGACCGTCCTATCTAACAACACTTACTATATCCTCCCTAAATAATCCTTACGGCTTGCAAGGCCAGGATCATTTAAAGCAATATTTTTTTTTCGGTCATGCACCCACCATAGGTCTTTTCGGACCTATAACAACTTCCTTGTATTTCGGTCATACAAGTAACCCACAATATGTTTGGAATATCCGAAGCTACTATTATTGATAAATGCTAAACACGTTTAGAATTTAAAATCAAAGATAACTTACATCATACCCCCCACATTCGAGAATAAAGACTATTTACCTTCGTCTTGCAGACTGGGAAAAGCAATGCTGGTTTGATTCCGTCACCGTCTCTGTCTACCTCAGATATATATATATACCGGCCTGTTGTTTAACCTCAATTCAGAGGCCAGGACTTTAAATAACGGGTCTTGACCCGCCCGTGCACGGTTTTCGGCTAATATCTTCGGATGACAGAGGCAAAGTTTGGAAATCCGGCTCGAAGGACCAATTGTTAGTGGAATTAAATGATTCCTACAATATACTCATTAATTAAATTCAAACTGTCTATTTATAAGAATTTGTAAGATACTTATTAACATAAAATAGACAGGATACAGTCATATTAAAAGTAGATAATAGTGTTTATTCTCGGAGCAAGCTCCCATTTGATCATAAACACAGACTTATATACAATATATGACGTCATAGGTTACAGAATGAGTCTCATTGTCCTAATCAAATAGAAAACAGGTTCAAAAGTTCATTCTAACCTCACAGGGCACTCACATGAAAACACCATATAATCATTTATCCTGAAGGCTCACTATAATTGATTACCACTTGAGCAGACAACTCAAGATAATGGAAGACCTAAAAAGTGACCCACAGCCTTATCTAAACATCTCAGGGCTAAGTTGGGTCAGTTCAACCAGAGTTGAATGACCTTTTCTGCTTACTTTATAACCCACAACACAAATCTCTTTTCACCAGGCATGCAGAGTTCAATTTGTTTATAATTTTATCTTTAGCTAGAATATGTTTTAACTATTTATTAACAAAATTCCTAACACTCACTCACTCACTCACTCACTCACTCACTCACTCACTCACTCACTCACTCACTCACTCACTCACTCACTCACTCACTCACTCACACACACACACACACACACACACACACACACACACACACACACACACACACCCACCCACCCACCCACCCACCCACCCACCCACCAAGGATGGAGTGACACAGTGCGGTGCTTAATAAAGACACACAGAGCCTGCAATGGCATTACCATTATCTCTAGGCTGTGCCGAGTTCAACGAGATGCCCCGCTTGACCGTAGCTCGCTTGGTCTGAGCGCAGCAACCGTGAAAAAAAGTAGGCCCATAATGAAGCCAGGACCTAAATTTCAAGTGCTTTTGGGTGACAGCGAGAGAACCGTTAGGGTTAGAAGCACAATTGGATGTCAGGAACGTTACTGAGGTCCTCCAGATCTGTGCAAGCCTAACCTTGACCGTGTGGCATTAACCCTTAACAGTGAAAACAGATTTTTTTTCATCTCACAGTTTACAATGACATCTCTCCCCATAGGAATACATTGCCTGCTCCTCTAAATTCAACCTGAAGCCTATGTGGGTTATGAATTCCTTATGAACCTGTCTTTGATGAAAATCCTTCAGGCCACTATGAGGTATACCTGTGTCGATTCTAAGCTTCCTGAAGAAACCGGAAGTGTTAAAATCACCCTAAAAGTGTTTTGCCATACCCAATCTGCAGTTTGAGAGAAATAGTGCATTCAACCCTGTGTAAATCAGTCAGTTCTTAACGTAAAGCCTTAAAAGTAGAAACATTGTAAAAACCTACCCCAATGAGGATATGTGTTTACTTTCAGCATCCTGTGCCAACCGGAAGTGCCATAATTGGGATCAAAGGGGCTGTTTTGAAGGGTTAAAAAAGTCAGATCTTTCCAAAAATGCATATGTGTGATTAGGCAAACCTCATGAACTGTAAATCAGTCATTCATCCCATCAGATTTCCAAGAAAAACTCACACATACACACAGCAAGGATGGAGTGAGACAGTGTGGGCCTTAGAGACACACAGAGCCTGCAATAGTTACCTTTGTTCAAACTATCAAAGAACAGTCAGACCTAGAGCTCTGAAACTTTAGAAACCTGTTATAGAGCTCAAGTCGATAGTGCACGGTGAGTAATGTGGCTCTAGAAGGTTCTCAGACCGAGAAACAGCCTCGTACATTTGCAATAACTTCAATTCATTTTGACCATTACGAAAATGACGACATTTAGAAAAGTCCCAGAGTCACAAGACTAGGTGCATTGAAACCGCCTCGGTCCATAGAGACAGACCCCAATGTTTCTGTCCGAAAGCTGATTCAAGGACCCCGTAGCAACGCCCGGAAAATGTGGATATTCAGCACCAATTAAGGTCGCTACTCGGGCTCCAAATGACCTATTGAGCCGAAACTTGGGATTCGAGGTCGCCTCAGCTAGGCCTACACATAATGTCAGAACTGGACCAACAGCTAGATAGTAACTAGGTGTCATATGTTTTTATTATGGTTTAACCTTTTGTCAATAGGGGGAGCTGTTAGCATTATTTTTTTTTTTACATTTCCAAATTAAACTGCCTCGTACTCAATTCTTGATCGTACAATATGCATATTATTGTTATTATTGGATAGAAAACAGTCTATAGTTTCTATAGGAGTTGAAATTTTGTCTCTGAGTGGTACAGAACAATTTCTACAGCACTTTTCATGACAGGGTTCAGATTTCAGAAATTTTTACCTCTGATCTGGGGTCTGTTTATAAGGCCACAGTGAATGCTATGAAGAAACCGACACTACCTACGTCTTCCTCTGGGTGTCTGTACGTCATCACGTTTTCAATGAAGTCTATGGGACGTTCACAGCCATTATAAATGACAAAAATGTACAGAGACCCCTCTTTCTCAACGTGCGCCTCAAGCGTGAAGGCCATCGGACCTGCCTCGTTCCAAATCGTTTTCTAACCAGCAGTATTTCTCCGGTCATGTTTTCAGTCGTTATAGTTGTTAAAAACATCATAATGTAGTGAATTTTAACCGTTTTATATCAATTTATATCCGTTTAGTGCGATTTTGAGGAATTTCTTTGTCGTGCACTCTGAAAGTTTGGACACGCTTTAGGGTGTCGGTCGTTGGTGATGGACATTTCGAAGGACAGAGGACATCTATCGACCAAAAGACGTTTATAACATAGAAAGGATACATTGCCCAAGAATATGATGGAAGATCAGCTCAAAGTAAGCAATATTTAATATGATAAACCGTGTTTCTGTCGAAATATTTTAAACGCATACATCGCCATTTTGTTTGGTATAGCTTCACTTGGCCAACCCTGTATTGAAAAGTAAGGATAATTTAAAAAATGTAAATCAGCGGTTGCATTAAGAACTAATTTGTCTTTCGATTCCTGTCAACCCTGTATTTTTTAGTCAAGTATATGATTAGCTTTTAATTAAACTAGATCACTCTGATAGATGACGTCAGACATATTGAGGCTTGATTTCCTAGTATTTTCATTGTGTAACCACGGTTTTGTATGGCTAAATATGCACCTTTTCGAACAAACTGTATATGTATGTTGTAAAATGATGTTACAGGAGTGTCATCGGAAGAATTCTGAGAAGGTTAGTGAAAAAATTAATATCTTTTGGCGGTGGTTACGTTATAGCGCTCTTTGGCTGGAATCGATGCTCTGGTAACGTTGGAACATGTAGTATGCTAACTTATCGATTTATTGTGTTTTCGCTGAAAAACGCTTAGAAAATCTGAAATATGGTCTGAAATCACAAGAACTGGGTCTTTCCATTGCTATGCTTTGTCTATTTTTATGAAATGTTTTATGATGAGTAAATTGGTCATACACGTTGCTCTATCTAGTAATTCTAGTGGATTTGTGATGGTCGGTGCAATTGTAAACTGTGATTTCTACCTGAAATATGCACTTTTTTCTAACAAAAACTATCCTATACCATGAATATGTTATCAGACTGTCATCTGATGGTTTTTTTTATAGGTTATTGGCTATCAACATCTTAGTTGAGCCGAATTGGTGATAGCACCTGAAGGAGTAAGAAACTGATGGAGTTAGAATAGTGGTGTATTTTGCTAACGTGTTTAGCTAATAGATTTACATATTTTGTCTTCCCTGTAAAACATTTAAAAAATCTGAAATGGTGGCTTTATTCACAAGATCTGTATCTTTCATCTGGTGTCTTGGACTTGTGATTTAATGATATTTAGATGCTACTATCTACTTCTGAAGCTATGCTATCTATGCTAATCAGTGTGTGGGGGGTGGGGGGTGCTCCCGGATCCGGGTTTCTGAGGCAGTAAAAGTTAAACAGAAGGCGCTGTGAATTTTGGGCCTGCTCTGATATATGTGATAGTTGGCTTCTAAATGAGTTTGATAAAGTGGGTGTGGTGTCAGTTTGTATCAGTTTGTTGTAAGGATGATATCTAATTGACTGATGGACGGTGACTTGCTGGCTGACTTTTGTCCATTTGCAATATGTTTAAACAGTGATGAACCATCACCAAAAAGACAGACTGAAATCAACACTAAAAATGGCATCACCATAGTCTCTAGGCCTTGCCGAGTTCAACGAGATGCCCCGCTTGACCGTAGCTCACTCTGAGCGCAGCAACCGTGAAAAAAAGCAGGCCCAAAATGCAGCCTGTCCCTAAATTTCAGGTGCTTTTGGGGGACAGCGGCGGAACCGTTAGGGTTAGAAGGACAATTCAACCACAGCAATGTTCATAAGGTCCTCCCGATCTGTGCAAGCCCAACCTTGACCGCGTGGCATTTACCCTTAACCTTTCTAGAACCTCAACCCCGGATCCGGGATCACCCCCCACCCCCCACACACTGATTAGCATAGATAGCATAGCTTCAGAAGTAGATAGTAGCATCTAAATATCATTAAATCACAAGTCCAAGACACCAGATGAAAGATACAGATCTTGTGAATAAAGCCACCATTTCAGATTTTTAAAATGTTTTACAGGGAAGACAAAATATGTAAATCTATTAGCTAAACACGTTAGCAAAATACACCACTATTCTAACTCCATCAGTTTCTTACTCCTTCAGGTGCTATCACCAATTCGGCTCAACTAAGATATTGATATCCACTAACCAAGAAAAAACCTCTTCAGATGACAGTCTGATAACATATTCATGGTATAGGATAGTTTTTGTTAGAAAAAAGTGCATATTTCAGGTAGAAATCACAGTTTACAATTGCACCGACCATCGCAAATCGACTAGAATTACTAGATAGAGCAACGTGTATGACCAATTTACTCATCATAAAACATTTCATAAGAATAGACAAAGCATAGCAATGGAAAGACCCAGATCTTGTGATTCCAGACAATATTTCAGATTTTCTAAGCGTTTTACAGCGAAAACACAATAAATCGATAAGTTAGCATACTACATGTGAAAACGTTACCAGAGCATCGATTCCAGCCAAAGAGCGCTATAACGTAATCACCGCCAAAAGATATTAATTTTTTCACTAACCTTCTCAGAATTCTTCCGATGACACTCCTGTAACATCATTTTACAACATACATATACAGTTTGTTCGAAAAGGTGCATATTTAGCCATACAAAACCGTGGTTACACAATAAAAATACTAGGAAATCAAGCCTCAATATGTCTGACGTCATCTATCAGAGTGATCTAGTTTAATTAAAAGCTAATCATATACTTGACTAAAAAATACAGGGTTGACAGGAATCGAAAGACAAATTAGTTCTTAATGCAACCGCTGATTTACATTTTTAAAATTATCCTTACTTTTCAATACAGGGTTGGCCAAGTGAAGCTACACCAAACAAAATGGCGATGTATGCGTTTAAAATATTTCGACAGAAACACGGTTTATCATATTAAATATTGCTTACTTTGAGCTGATCTTCCATCATATTCTTGGGCAATGTATCCTTTCTATGTTATAAACGTCTTTTGGTCGATAGATGTCCTCTGTCCTTCGAAATGTCCACTAACAACGACCGAGACCGCGAAACGTTCCCAAAGCTAGAAAGTGCACGACAAATAAATTCCTCAGAATCGCACTAAACGGATATAAATTGCTATAAAACGGTTAAAATTAACTACATTCTGATGTTTTTAACAACTATAACGACTGAAAACATGACCGGAGAAATATAGCTGGTTAGAAAACGATTTGGAACGAGACAGGTCCGATGGCCTTCACGCTTGAGGCGCACGTTGAGAAAGGGCGGTCTCTGTACATTTTGGTCATTTATAATGGCTGTGAACGTCCCATCGATTTCATTGAAAACGTGATGACGTACAGACACCCAGAGGAAGACGTAGGCAGTGTCGGTTTCTTCATAGCATTCACTGTGGCCTTATAAACAGACCCCAGATCAGAGGTAAAAATTTCTGAAATCTGAACCCTGTCATGAAAAGTGCTGTAAAAATTGTTCTGTACCACTCAGAGACAAAATTTCAACTCCTATAGAAACTATAGACTGTTTTCTATCCAATAATAACAATAATATGCATATTGTACGATCAAGAATTTAGCACGAGGCAGTTTAATTTGGAGACCCAAATATGCTAATGCGGAACAGCACCCCCTATAGTTGCAAGAAGTTAACAGTGAAAACTGATTTTTTTAATCTCACAGATTACAATGACATCTCTCCCCATAGGAATACATTGCCTGCTCCTCTGAATTCAACCTGAAGCCTATGTGGGTTATGAATGCCTTATGAACCTGTCTTCGATGACAATCCATCAGGCCACTATGAGGTCTACCTAGGTCGATTCTAAGCTCCCTGGAGCAACCGGAATTGGTTAGAATCAAATTGCCATATCCAACCTGCAGTTTGAGAGAAATAGTGCATTCGACCCTGTGTAAATCAGTCAGTTCTTAATGTAAAGACTTAAAACTCAGGATTCTGTAAAAGCCTACCCCAATGAGGATATGTGTTTACTTTTAGCTTCCTGTGCCAACCGGAAGTGCCATACTTGGGGTCAAAGGGGCTGTTTTGAAGGGTTAAAAAAGTCAGATCTTTCCAAAACTTCATATGTGTGATTGGGCAACGTTCATGAACTGTAAATCAGTCATTAATCCCATCAGATTTCCAAGAAAAATTCACACTAACACACACATAGCAAGGATGGAGTGAGACAGTCGGGGGCTTAGAGACACACAGAGCCTGCAATAGTTACCTTTGTTCAAACTATCAAAGAACCGTCAGACCTAGAGCTCTGAATCTTTCGACACCTGTTATAGAGCTCAAGTCGATAGTGCACGGTGAGTAATGTTGCTCTAGAAGGTTCTCAGACCGAGAAACAGCCTCGTACATTTGCAATAACTTCAATTCATTTTGACCATTACGAAAATGACGACATTTAGAAAAGTCTCAGAGTCACAAGACTAGGTGCCTTGAAACCGCCTCGGTCCATAGAGACGGACCCCAATGTTTCTGTCCGAAAGCTGATTCAAGGACCCCGTAGCAACGCCCGGAAAATGTGTATATTCAGCACCAATTAAGGTCGCTACTTGGGCTCCAAATGACCTATTGAGCCGAAACTTGGGATTCGAGGTCGCCTCAGCTAGGCCTACACATAATATCAGAACTGGACCAACAGCTAGATAGTAACTAGGTGTCATATGTTTTTATTATGGTTTAAACAGAAGGCGCTGTGAATTTTGGGCCTGCTCTGAAATATGTGATAGTTGGCTTCTAAATGAGTTTGAAAAAGTGGGTGTGGTGTCAGTTTGTATCAGTTTGTTGTAAGGATGATATCTAATTGACTGATGGACGGTGACTTGCTGGCTGACTTTTGTCCATTTGCAATATGTTTAAACAGTGATGAACCATCACCAAAAAGACAGACTGAAATCAACACTAAAAATGGCATCACCATAGTCTCTAGACCTTGCCGAGTTCAACGAGATGCCCCGCTTGACCGTAGCTCGCTCTGAGCGCAGCAACCGTGAAAAAAGCATGCCCAAAATGCAGCCTGTCCCTAAATTTCAGGTGCTTTTGGGGGACAGCGGCGGAACCGTTAGGGTTAGAAGGACAATTCAACCACAGGAATGTTCATAAGGTCCTCCCGATCTGTGCAAGCCCAACCTTGACCGCGTGGCATTTACCCTTAACAGTGAAAACTGATTTTTTTCATCTCACAGATTACAATGACATCTCTCCCCATAGGAATACATTGCCTGCTCCTCTGAATTCAACCTGAAGCCTATGTGGGTTATGAATGCCTTATGAACCTGTCTTCGATGACAATCCATCAGGCCACTATGAGGTATACCTAGGTCGATTCTAAGCTCCCTGGAGCAACCGGAAGTGGTTAGAATCAAATTGCCATATCCAACCTGCAGTTTGAGAGAAATAGTGCATTCGACCCTGTGTAAATCAGTCAGTTCTTAATGTAAAGACTTAAAACTCAGGATTCTGTAAAAGCCTACCCCAATGAGGATATGTGTTTACTTTTAGCTTCCTGTGCCAACCGGAAGTAACATACTTGGGGTCAAAGGGGCTGTTTTGAAGGGTTAAAAAAGTCAGATCTTTCCAAAACTTCATATGTGTGATTGGGCAACGTTCATGAACTGTAAATCAGTCATTAATCCCATCAGATTTCCAAGAAAAACAAGACTAGGTGCCTTGAAACCGCCTCGGTCCATAGAGACGGACCCCAACGTTTCTGTCCGATAGCTCATTCAAGGACCCCGTAGCAACGCCCAGAAAATGTGGATTTTCAGCACCAATTATGGTCTCTGCTTGGGCTCGAGCCGAAACTTGGGATTCGAGGTCGCCTCAGCTTGGCCCACACATAATGTCAGAACTGGACCCGCAGCTAGATAGTAACTAAGTGTTATATGTTTTTATAATGGTTAAAACAGAAGGCACTGTGCATTTTGGGCCTGCTCTGAAATATCTGATAGTTGGCTTCTAAATGAGTTTGTAAAAGTGGGTGTGGTGTCAGTTTATATAAGTTTGGTGTAAGAATGATATCTAATTGACTGATGGACGGTGACTTGCTGGCTGCTCGAAACGTTTGACCCAAGTTAAACAATTTAAAGGCAATGCTACCAAATACTAATTGAGTGTATGTAAACTTCTGATCCACTGGGAATGTGATGAAAGAAATAAAAGCTGAAATAAATAATTATCTCTACTATGATTCTGACAATTCACATTCTTAAAAGAAAATGGTGATCCTAACTGACTTAAGAAAGGGAATTTTCACAATGATTAAATATCAGGAATTGTGAAAAACTGAGTATAAATGTATTTGGCTAAGGTGTATGTCAACTTCTGACTTCAATTGTATGTCCTGTGGAGAAGTTCATATTTTATTTACCTAGGCATGTCATTTAAGAACAAATTCTTATTTACAATGACAGCCTACTGGGGAAACAGTGGGTTAACTACCTTGTTCAGGGGCAGAACGACAGATTTTTACCTTGTCGGCTGAGAGATTCGATCCAGCAATATTTTGATACTGGCCCAACACTCTAACCACTAGGCTACCTGCCACCCCACATACAGTGGTTGTATTTTAATGTCGGGCTATAGGGAAGATAGGTCTTGTGCAGATGTTCATATTGAAACATGTATTTATACGTTTTTTGTTCCCAACTTAATTTGTTAATCCCTCCAGTTCAGAATCACCACCTCCACTAGTTAATATCTCTGTTAATGCCTCCAGTTCAGCATCACCACCTCCACTAGCTAGTATCTCTGTTAATCCCTCCAGTTCAGCATCACCACCTCCACTAGCTAGTATCTCTGTTAATCCCTCCAGTTCAGAATCACCACCTCCACTAGCTAGTATCTCTGTTAATCCCTCCAGTTCAGCATCACCACCTCCACTAGCTAGTATCTCTGTTAATCCCTCCAGTTCAGCATCACCACCTCCACTAGCTAGTATCTCTGTTAATCCCTCCAGTTCAGAATCACCACCTCCACTAGCTAGTATCTCTGTTAACTTCTCACGAGTCATCTACCCGGGTCCGGGATCACCCCCCACCCCCCACACACTGATTAGCATAGCTAGCATAGCTTCACAAGTAGATAGTAGCATCTAAATATCATTAAATCACAAGTCCAAGACACCAGATGAAAGATACAGATCTTGTGAATAAAGCCACCATTTCAGATTTTTAAAATGTTTTACAGGGAAGACAAAATATGTAAATCTATTAGCTAAACACGTTAGCAAAATACACAATTTCTTTGTCCACCATTTTTTCTCTCCACCAGTAGCTATCACCAATTTGGCTAAACTAAGATATTGATAGCCACTAACCAAGAAAAAACCTCTTCAGATGACAGTCTGATAACATATTCATGGTATAGGATAGTTTTTGTTAGAAAAAAGTGCATATTTCAGGTAGAAATCACAGTTCTACATTGCAGCTGCAATCTGAAATAGCGTTGGAAGCATCCGGAATAATTACAGAGACCCCAGAGACCGACGTCAATTACCAAAAGAATCATCCTAAAACACTTCAGAAAAATAGACAGCCTACAGCAATCGAAAGACACAGATCTTGTGAATCCAGAGAATATTTCAGATTTTCTAAGTGTTTTACAGCGAAAACACAATATAGCATTATATGAGCGTACCACAATAGCCAGAATCACAACCGCATTTACCAGCTGTAAATGTTAGCGATCGTAACAACCCAACAAAAGATATATAATTTGACTAACCTTAATATACTTCATCAGATGACAGACCTGTAACATCATATTACACAATGCATATAGCTTTTGTTCGAAAATGTGCATATTTAGCAGCACAAATCGTGGTTATACTATGTAATCACTACAAACATTGCATGTATTCTGGCCGGCGCCATTTTGGATTAGCGCCTATTCTTATAAAAATACTATTCATAAACTTGACTAAAAAATATAAGTTGGACAACAATCGAAAGATAAATTAGTTCTTAATGCAATCGCTATGTTAGATTTTTAAAATTAACGTTACTAGACATATAGTGTGCGTTGCAGCCAGACCAGTGCCTGCAAAAGTGGCGCGCAAACACTATGACATTTTTCCACATAAATACGTAATAACATCATAAATAGTTCCTACTTTTGGACGAGCTTCCATCAGTATCTTGGGCAATGTGTCTTTTCTTCAAAAGAATAGTTGCTTTGTTGTAAAACGTCCTCTTCACCTTTGGAACTAGCTGCTACCATTAGCTATGTCGCACACACATGTCCAAATCCTCAAACTAGATACAAAGGAAATTCAGAAAAATAGCACTATACTCGCATAAACTGATCTAAATCGGTTTCAAATAACATCGTTATGATGTTTCTAACACCTATATTTAATTAAATTACAGACGGATACATCTCTGGTCGATAACTGAGCGTTCCAAAATTTCATCCTGACTTCTTGCCAGGCGCCATGACGAACGAGACAAAGAAAGGTACTCTCGTTCCATCCGGCTTTATAACCTCGGACAGCTACGTAGACAGACCATTCCACTTCTCATTGGTTACTGACATCCAGGGGAAGGCGGGTGCAGTTCAATTCCAGCCATAGGATATACACAGGCTTTAAAACTGAACCCAGATCAGAGGATAATTCTCAGACCTTCGCAAGTCATGTCAGGATTTTTGCTGTAGAGGGAGTTCTGGGTCACCCACAGACATAATTAAAACGGTTTTAGAAACTAGACAGTGTTTTCTATCCAATATTAGTAAGGATATGCATATTGTACGATCAAGAATTGAGCAATAGGCCGTTTAATTTGGAGGCCAAAAAATGCTAATGCGGAACAGCACCCCCTATAGTTGCAAGAAGTTAATCCCTCCAGTTCAGAATCACCACTTCCACTAGCTAGTATCTCTGTTAATCACTCCAGTTCAGCATCACCTCCTCCACTAGCTAGTATCTCTGTTAATCCCTCCAGTTCAGCATCACCTCCTCCACTAGCTAGTATCTCTGTTAATCCCTCCAGTTCAGCGTCACCACCTCCACTAGACAGTAGGTCTACTAGTGAGTCAGACTCAGCGGGTGAGGGAGATGGGAAGCTGGGAAAGTGCATCCACTAACCAAGTGCTTGGAGCAGGTTCAATTTTCTGTTCAATAACAAGCAAATGTATTACCCCTGGCTTGTCATGCAGAATTCAAAGCTGGGCTGTACAACATGCAAAAAGGTAGGGAGCTTTGGTCTAGAAACAACCCTCTCTCTCTTCTCTCCCCTCCCCTCTCTCTCTTCTCTCCCCTCCCCTCTCTCTCTTCTCTCCCCTCCCTCTCTCTCTTCTCTCCCCTCCCCTCCCCTCTCTCTCTTCTCTCCCCTCCCCTCCCCTCTCTCTCTTCTCTCCCCTCCCCTCTCTCTCTTCTCTCCCCTCCCCCCTCTCTCTTCTCTCCCCTCCCCTCTCTCTCTTCTCTCCCCTCCCCTCTCTCTCTTCTCTCCCCTCCCCTCTCTCTCTTCTCTCCCCTCTTCTCCTCCACACATTTGTCTCATATCTTATTTTCTTGTACCACCTCACTTCAGACTTCATCCATCTATTCCATTGTCCTGTTCTTCCAGAAATACAGAAAGTCACCTTGATGACAAGGTTTGGTGAAATAGAGGATTGACCCTCACAAAGAAAAGGCACGCTAGCTATTCACCCTCTCCCACCTTCTCTCCTCCTCACAAAGGAATGCTGCTGGTCCTACAACATATTTCTCCTCCAATACTTCAGCCTTAAGACATTGACCCATCACCTCTCCTCCTTCCCTCTCCTCTTCTCTTCACCCCCTCTCCTAACAACACAACCCTGGTCCTACTACATATCTCCCTTACAGCCCTTCAGCCTTAAGACATTGACCCTTCACCTCACCTGTAATAGAATGAATAGAATGAAGACGTTGTAGAATTCGACAGTCATTCCTGTTCCATGTCAACGTTCCGTGCTGGCTGGACCGGACCGGCAGCCTTACAAGGTGTGATGTTAGGAATATCTATTTTATTGATGCATATTAGAAGCCTGGATAATACAAGTTACATTAAGTTTTCTTTGTATGGTCCATTATGTAGTTTGGTGTATGACTGGACTCATTTCAGATAGAAAGTCACGTTATAGATCTGTCATTCCCATGGGAAGTGAGTCAATAAGTTGTAGATCTATTCTATGTGCACTATGGTTTCTCTAACCTTAATCTTTGACATTTTTGGTTATTGGAAATATACTTTACAGTGGTTTAGATGGTACAGTGATTCTCTACATGTTACATTGATTGTTGTGTCACATCAACTGAAATCAGGAGGATATTTAAGAATCTTAGAAACCATGGAAATGGAACCAGGAAATGGCAGAGATAAATATGACATATAATGCCATTAGAGGCAACTATTTATGTATTGCTTAGTTTACTAAACTCTATTTAAGTAATTACCTCCTGACAACATTTCAAATTAAATCATACTGTGAGATTATGAGGTTTATGGTATTTTTTGGGACTTTGCACAATACTTTTGTGCTACGATCATGTGAAACCTTCCTACAAACTTCTGCTAACATTAGCCACCGCTACCCGAGAATGATTGGGAGTGGTGGGGCAGGCTGTGCCTGTACTCCTCTCCCTGTCTTGCATTTTCAACGGTCTGAAGGGTGCTGGAAATTATTATCTTGTTAATGCAAAGACCAGGAATCTCTGGAAAAAAATACAAGTCGATTCTTTAAATTCATTGTAAAATACGGTTACAAACAGAAACACAAGCCAGTGTAACATATGTACGCAATTACATGGGTAGCATTACAAATCACAACTTCCTATCTTTATAGTGCCCTACTTTTGACCAAAGTCATATGGGCCCTGGTCAAAAGTAGGGCACAATATCATAGGCGATAGGGAGCCATTTGGGACAGCCTTGGTGGGTCCCTAAGGAGTGTAGTGGCCCATCTCTGATACAGTGATTTGGGGTGAATAAAGCTCATCATTAGCTAACAGAAAGACACCAGGGTTGGCACTTAATTCAAATAGAACACAGATCATTCAAATTAATAAAAAATTCCAGAGTTAGATGGTGACATCACAATGATGACAAAAGGTTTTCCTGCTCATTATTTATCTCCTTCTGAAATGTCATTGTGTTTCCAAGACATTGTAATGCACTTCAGACTACATCTTCATCAGCTTCAATTAGGTAGAATTAAGTATCTTCATAACCATATTGTGACCCAATATGCAGCACATGAATGTGTTACAAAAGTTGAATACGTTCAATTTGAATTGACCCCAACCCTGTCAAACAGGTAGATATCGGACAGGTCCAGCAGGTTTTGGGCTGGACAGAAAGTATGTGGAGGGTTGAAGGATGAGAGATTGAGAAAAATAGAGGGAGGGGTCTGACTGGACGGGTCCTTAAATAGGAGTTGAGGGAGAGGTAGAACTCAACTCACAGGCAGGACAGAGAGAGACCCAGGGAAGACCTTTGAAGATCTCTGAAGAAGAGAAGCTACAACTGAAGACTTCAGAAGGTGAGATTTCAACATCTGTTCATCTAATACTGTACCTGACTGCGTCCCAACTGACCTCCTATTCCCTTTGTAGTGAGCTACTTTAGACAAGGGTCCATATTACCTTTGGGGCCCTGAGCTATTCTCTATTTAGTTCACTGTGGGCCCTGGTCCAAAGTAGTGCACTACATAGGGGATAAGAAGCCATTTGGGAAGCATCCATGTTCCTGTGTGCAAGGAGAATCTATTGTAAGTGGTTGAAGAGATGATACCTGGGATCACCAGGACCGAGTTGGGAAAATGCTGCCTTAGCAGTTGCATAAGTTTTGTAGCTTACACAGGGTTTCCTTAACCTCTCTGTCACGGATCCCTCCGGTACTGTTGCTCTTTCCGTGCACCGGTTTCGGAGGCCAACGTCACCGGCCTCTAGGAACTGAACTGTGTCATTACCCACACCTGGTCCACATATTCTCCCCTGAATAGTAATTATATGTTTGTGCCCTTTGTTCTCAATTGGGCTGTCGATTTATTGTTCCAATGTCCATCGGTCGTTGGTCGTGTGAGTACCTGTGCCTTGTCGTGTTGGCTTTCGTGCCACTTGTATTGTGAATAGATGATTACGGGTCTCGTCCCGTGTTGTATCATTGTGCGCTTCTGTTTTCGGGTCTCCTCCTGTGTACTTATTCGAGGTAATCCTCGCTCTTTTAAATGTGATTTATGCTGCAGTAGTTTATGTGTCGGGGGGCTGGTGGTTAGAGTGTTGGACTAGTAACCGAAAGGTTGCAAGATCGAATCCCCGAACTGACAAGGTACAAATCTGTCATTCCTAGACCCATTAAAATCTCACTACTATTCCACTACCTCAGTACTGGGTTTAGAAAATGTCTGCTTTGGCAGTTGCTTAAGTTTTGCACCTTACAGTTGGTTTCCTTAACCTCTCCTCTAGTACACACAGCCATTCCAGATTTAAAATGCTCAACTAATCTTACACTCTTTCTCTCTCAGGAGACGATCACCATGGCGATATTCACCATCCTTCTGCTTGTCAGCACAGCTTTTGCTCTGGGAGGTAAGCGTGACATACCTCACACCTACTCACCAACATTTTAATAAAAACATTTGTTGGTGTTGCTCTGTCCTACTTCACACACATGTAGGTATTAATACGCAGGTGTGATTTGGAAATGTGTTTCTATTCATAACCGGTTCTCCATGGGACACCCTCTGAGAGGTCAGCCATTATCAACCTTGACACTGGAGAAATGAAGGTTGTGCCTTGCTGAAGGGCACATAGACGGATATATCAACTTGTCAGCTCACTGATTTGAAATACTAGCCCAACTCTCAAACAGCAGGCTACCTGCCACTCCTCTAGTTCCAGAGATGAATATTGGTGTCTAGATGCTGGACTGAGTTATTCTGATATGAATGGTTAGATCATTCAACTGGATGTATGATTGGATTGTCTACCAACTATCAGGAAATAACACTGATACAATTTCCAGTCTTAGTTTCATCAGCTCTTCTACGGAACAGAATTGACTGCACAGGGCTTTTAAACAAGTAGCAGAACTTCAATATTTAGACAGGAAGTACCTAGGTTGCATCTGAAATGGAACCCTATTCCGTATAAACTACTTCTGAATAGGCACATAGAGAACCGGTTAACATAGGGAGAACCGGTTAACATAGGGGACGCACCCCAAGATTCCAGAATGTATGTCCAGAAATGTATATTGTCCTGCAATGTTATGTCCACATTACAATGTATGTTACCTGTGTCCAGATGCTATGATACGACCCAAGACCCCATGTGAGGATGCTAGACATGACTCTTTAAATGGCTCAATTGGAGCCTACGTCCCCACGTGTGACGACAATGGACAATACACCCCCGAGCAATGTTGGGGCTCTACAGGTTAACACTGGCGCACACGCACGCACAAAATAATCAATTCAGTTGAATGTGACGATTCAATGTGTTTATATTATATATGCAACATGTCTTTCTGGTAGGTTACTGTTGGTGTGTGACCAATACCGGACAGAAGATCCCGGGTACTGAGACTCCACCAGGAACTGCTAGAATCAACTGTGCCACACAGAGTAAGTGAGGCCCTGTGGTCTCATCCAACACCATCACCACTTTAAACTCCAACACATCACTACTCTTGCTTCCTACCTTGGATATCTTTATACTTTCTTTACAAGATGCTCCACTGATTTCAGAATCATGATCTCTCTTCTTCCTGTGTCTTTCTGTATCACGATCTCTCTTCTTCCTGTGTCTTTCTGTATCATGATCTCTCTTCTTCCTGTGTCTTTCTGCATCATGATCTCTCTTCTTCCTGTGTTTTTCCACTTCCGACCATTCAAGTCATTAACCCTCATCCTCCCGCTACATACCATCAGAACTGACAGCCATATTGTTCTCATTCCAGCACAGCTGTTGCTTCAACAACTCTTTCTTAATTTCCTGCATTTTTTCTGCACTACTCGCCGCCATTTCGGACCTCCAACTCTCCTTGCGGGGTTCCAGAGGGAGGGTTCTGACTGGACGGGTCCTTAAAAAGGAGAGGAGGGGAGAGGTAGAATTTAACTCACAGGCAGGACAGAGAGAGAGATAGACCCAGTGAAGACCTTTGAAGATCTCTGAAGGAGTGAAGCAACAACTGAAGATTTCAGAAATGTACATCTGAAATGGCTTCCTATTCAGTATAGGGCACTGCTTCTGACCAGGGCCAATAGGGTAACAGGGTCCCATATAGGATGCAGTCTCCTGACCAGGGCCAATAGGGGAACAGGGTCCCATATAGGATGCAGTCTCCTGACCAGGGCCCAAAGGGGAACAGGGTCCCATATAGGATGCAGTCTCCTGACCAGGGCCCAAAGGGGAACAGGGTCCCATATAGGATGCAGTCTCCTGACCAGGGCCAATAGGGGAACAGGGTCCCATATAGGATGCAGTCTCCTGACCAGGGCCCAAAGGGGAACAGGGTCCCATATAGAATGCAGTCTCCTGACCAGGGCCCAAAGAGGAACAGGGTCCCATATAGGATGCAGTCTCCTGACCAGGGCCAAAAGTGGAACAGGGTCCCATATAGGATGCAGTCTCCTGAACAGGGCCCAAACGGGAACAGGGTCCCATATAGGATGCTGTCTCCTGACCAGGGCCCTTCGGGGAACAAGGTCCCATATAGGATGCAGTCTCCTGACCAGGGCCCAAAGGGGAACAGGGTCCCATATAGGATGCAGTCTCCTGACCAGGGCCCAAAGGGGAACAGGGTCCCATATAGGATGCAGTCTCCTGACCAGGGCCCAAAGGGGAACAGGGTCCCATATAGGATACAGTCCATGATTCCAGAATGTATATCCATCATTGTTATGTTATGTCCACATTACATTGTATGTTCCCTGTATCCAGATGCTACGATACGACCCAAGACCCCCCTGTGAGCGTGCTAGAGATGCTGTGATAAATGGCCCAATTGGAGCCTTCATCCCCACGTGTGATGCCGCTGGACAATACACCCCTGAGCAATGTTCCGGCTCTACAGGTTAACACACACACGCATACAAGCCCACAGTAAATTCTCCAATTCAGTTGAATGTGACAATTAAATCTCTTACTGTAAAATGTGTAAATATTGTCTATGTAACAGGTTATTAACATGTCATATTCTGGTAGGTTACTGTTGGTGTGTGAACAGTTCAGGACAGAAGATCCAGGGTACTGAGACTCCACCAGGAACTGCTAGAATCAACTGTGCCACACAGAGTAAGTGAGGCCCTGTGGTCTCATCCAACACCATCACCACTTTAAACTCCAACACATCACTACTCTTGCTTCCTACCTTGGATATCTTTATACTTTCTTTACAAGATGCTCCACTGATTTCAGAATCATGATCTCTCTTCTTCCTGTGTCTTTCTGTATCACGATCTCTCTTCTTCCTGTGTCTTTCTGTATCATGATCTCTCTTCTTCCTGTGTCTTTCTGCATCATGATCTCTCTTCTTCCTGTGTTTTTCCACTTCCGACCATTCAAGTCATTAACCCTCATCCTCCCGCTACATTCCATCAGAACTGACAGCCATATTGTTCTCATTCCAGCACAGCTGTTGCTTCACCAACTCTTTCTTAATTTCCTGCATTTTTTCTGCACTACTCGCCGCCATTTCGGACCTCCAACTCTCCGTGCGGGGTTCCAGAGGGAGGGTTCTGACTGGACGGGTCCTTAAAAAGGAGAGGAGGGGAGAGGTAGAATTTAACTCACAGGCAGGACAGAGAGAGAGATAGACCCAGTGAAGACCTTTGAAGATCTCTGAAGGAGTGAAGCAACAACTGAAGATTTCAGAAATGTACATCTGAAATGGCTTCCTATTCAGTATAGGGCACTGCTTCTGACCAGGGCCAATAGGGTAACAGGGTCCCATATAGGATGCAGTCTCCTGACCAGGGCCAATAGGGGAACAGGGTCCCATATAGGATGCAGTCTCCTGACCAGGGCCCAAAGGGGGACAGGGTCCCATATAGGATGCAGTCTCCTGACCAGGGCCCAAAGGGGAACAGGGTCCCATATAGGATGCAGTCTCCTGACCAGGGCCAATAGGGGAACAGGGTCCCATATAGGATGCAGTCTCCTGACCAGGGCCCAAAGGGGAACAGGGTCCCATATAGAATGCAGTGTCCTGACCAGGGCCCAAAGAGGAACAGGGTCCCATATAGGATGCAGTCTCCTGACCAGGGCCAATAGGGGAACAGGGTCCCATATAGAAATTAACTCACAGGCAGGACAGAGAGAGAAAGAGAGAGACCCAGTGAAGACCTTTGAAGATCTCTGAAGGAGTGAAGCAACAACTGAAGATTTCAGAAATGTACATCTGAAATGGCTTCCTATTCAGTATAGGGCACTGCTTCTGACCAGGGCCAATAGGGGAACAGGGTCCCATATAGGATGCAGTCTCCTGACCAGGGCCAATAGGGGAACAGGGTCCCATATAGGATGCAGTCTCCTGACCAGGGCCAATAGGGGAACAGGGTCCCATATAGGATGCAGTCTCCTGACCAGCGCCCCATATAGGATGCAGTCTCCTGACCAGGGCCCAAAGGGGAACAGGGTCCCATATAGGATGCAGTCTCCTGACCAGGGCCAATAAGGGAACAGGGTCCCATATAGGATGCAGTCTCCTGACCAGGGCCAATAGGGGAACAGGGTCCCATATAGGATGCAGTCTCCTGACCAGGGCCAATAGGGGAACAGGGTCCCATATAGGATGCAGTCCATGATTCCAGAATGTATATCCGTCATTGTTATGTTATGTTATGTCCACATTACAATGTATGTTACCTGTGTGTCCAGATGGTACGATACGACCCATGACCCCCTGTGAGCGTGCTAGAGATGCCGCGACACATGGCCCAATTGGAGCCTACATCCCCACGTGTGACAATGCTGGACGATACACCCCTGAGCAATGTTGGGGCTCTACAGGTTAAAACACACGCACGCACGCACGCACGCACACACACACACACACACACACACACACACACTATAAATGATCCAATTCAGTTTAACGTGACAATTCAATGTGTTACAGTAAAATGTATATTTGTGTAAATATTGTATACGTAACAGGTTATTAACATGTCTTTCTGGTAGGTCAATGTTGGTGTGTGAACAGTTCAGGACAGAAGATCCCGGGTACTGAGACTCGACCTGTCACTGCTAGAATCAACTGTTCCACCAAGTGTAAATGAGGCCCTGTGGTCTCATCCAACACCATCACCACTTTAAACTCCAACACATCACTACTCTTCTTCCTACCTTGGATCTCTTTATCCTTTCTTTACAAGATGCTCCACTGATTTCAGAATCATGATCTCTCTTCTTCCTGTCTTTCTGTATCATGATCTCTCTTCTTCCTGTGTCTTTCTGGAAATTCTATCCTTAATCAATAGTGAGGAGAGGCAAAATTAATAATCAATCAAGGTGTTACTTTTATTAAAAGACTTGTTATAACAAGGAGGCTGGTCGCCCCACCCCCTCAGGTGTTGGAGTAAGAGCCCACTGAGTGGAATTCGCTTCTGGATTATATACTATCTCAGGATTGGTGCAACCTCAGATGACGTACAATGGTTCCAAACAACATCCTGTACCAGACCTTGTGTCTTCCTGTATCATGATCTCTCTTCTTCCTGTGTCTTCCTGTATCATGATCTCTCTTCTTCCTGTCTTTCACTATCTTGATCTCTCTTCTTCCTGTGTTTTTCCACTTCCGACCATTCAGGTCATTAACCCTCATCCTCCCGCTACATTCCATCAGAACTGACAGCCATATTGTTCTCATTCCAGCACAGCTGTTGCTTGTGAAAATTCAATGTGACAATTCAATTTGTATTACAGTAACGTTTGATGTGCACGCAGGAACAACTTATACACTAAACTTAAAGTCTTTGCAGATTGTTCTGCATGTTGTTAAAGTCTTTGTCTAATTCCTCGCAGATGAAAGGCGATGAAAATACTGTGAAAATACATTGGAAATACCTTGACAGTTGTCTTTACTGTACTATGGGAGCTGACTCACATTCAATACAAAATAAATACGTGAAGGAGATTAAACTGTTGATTTACTTACTTTCTTGTCGGTGTGATATTCTGAACAATTTGACTGCACCAGTTCATTTTCTGGGAAATGGAGGAACGAGTAGGACTGTTATGGTGACTGTAACCGCCGGTGTCATGGTAATACAAAACATGAAGGCAGTCAAATTCCACGTGACCATTTAGTAATTAGGCTTCTCCAAGCTCTGATGCTGCTGATGGTCATTAGTAGTCTACCACACCTGTTAACTGCCTGGTACTCAGCACTCTATTGTCCATCTAATCACTCTGACATCAACACTGATTGGTGGAAATCAGAAAGATGGACAGCTGAGAAGGGGGTTGTGGGGTTTAGTCACGTGCACAGGCAAGGCCTTCCTAATGCCTGTGGATCTTGGGTCCATGAGATGGGGCATCAGCCTACTCAGTGACACCCACGGAACACAACTGAAAGAGTTTACAAATATTCGCATCCTAACTCTGACTGTAGGACTTGGACTGTGGAATCAAATCTGTCAGTATTTCCTTTGTGTGGATTTCTCTTTTATATATTAATTTAATTCTAATTAAGGCAGATGTGGTCCTCCATAGACATCGAAATGTCATTCCAATATATATACAGGAGTTCAGCAGAGTCCACAATCAGAACCATGCTACTCTGAGGCTGAAGAATTGTTCCAGGCCACAGAGGGATGAAAGACTCCTTTACTGAGTCTACATCTTCACATTTCACTAAATCATTCCATTGTTTGCTTCATGCATTATATCATCCTGTAAAATAAAGTACATGCTCTTCATCTTTACATGAGTAAATGTTGTATTAGAACTTGTAGGATGACTTGATGATTCATATCTCCTGGTTTACATGTTGATGCCATCTGATCTTTTAGTGCCAGACTGATCTATTCATGTTCAGGGTACTTCATGTTCATACAAATATTTGGAGGCAGGGAGGAAACTTGCCAGAACATGAACATGGTCAGTACAGTATTAGCTAGAATGTATGATTCACATCATTGCTCTGTGAACAGGACATCCAAGAAGGGAAATGAATAACTTTAGTGGGGTAAGGAAATGTTCAGCCTAAAATTTGCTAAATAGTTAATTTTATAACTAAAACACACCACATGACAAAGTATGTGGTCACCTGCTCGTCAAACATCTCATTTCAAAATCATGGAGTTGGTCCCCCCCTGTTAAAACTGCCTCCAGTCTTCTGGGAAGGCTTTGCACTAGATGTCGGAACATTGCTGTGGGGGATGTGCTTCCATTCAGCCACAACAGCATTAGTGAGGTCGGGCATTGATTTTAGGCAATTAGGCCTGGCTCGTAGTTGGCGTTCCAATTCATCCCAAAATAATTCGATGGGGTTGAGGTCAGGGCTCTGTGCAGGCCAGTCAAGTTCTTCCACACCAATCTCGACAAACCATTTATGTATAATCCTGCACAGGGGGAATGTCATGCTGAACTAGGAAAGGGCCTTCCCCAAACTGATGCCACAAAGTTGGAAGCACAGAATCGTCTACAATGTCATTGTACGCAGAAGCATTAGGATTTGCCCTCACTAGAACTAAGGGGCCCGAACTAAGGGGCCCGCATTACCATAATCTCCAGGCCATGCCGAGTTCAACGAGATGCCCCGCTAGACCGTAGCTCACTCGGTCTGAGCGCAGCGACCGTGAAAAAAAATAGCGAGAGAACCGTTAGTGTTAGAAGAACAATTGGACCTCAGGAACGTTCCTGTGGTCCTCCCGATCTGTGCAAGCCTAACCTTGACCATGTGGCATTAACCCTTAACCTTTCTCGCCCCGGGGTTCCGCTAGCGGAACACCCACAACATTCCGCTGCCTTCAAAGCGCGCGAAATTCAAAATTATTTTTTTGAAATATTTAACTTCCACACATTAACAAGTCCAATACAGCAAATGAAAGATAAACATCTTGTGAATCCAGTCAACATGTCCGATTTTTTAAATGTTTTACATCGAAAACACCACGTATATTTATGTTAGCTCACCACCAAATACAAAAAAGCACAGACATTTTTCACAGCACAGGTAGCATGCACGAAACCAACCAAACTAACCAAGAACCAACCAAACTAACCAAGAAACAACTTCATCAGATGACAGTCCTATAACATGTTACACAATAAATCTATGTTTTGTTCGAAAAATGTGCATATTTGAGGTATAAATCAGTTTCACATTGCAGCTACCATCACAGCTACCATCAAAAATTACACCGAAGCAGCCAGAGTAATTATAGAGACCAACGTGAAATACCTAAATACTCATCATAAAACATTTCTGAAAAATACATGGTGTACAGCAAATTAAAAACAAACATCTTGTAAATCCAGCCAAGATTTTTTAAGTGTTTTACAGCGAAAACACAATATAGCATTATATTAGCTTACTACAATAGCCTACCACACAACCGCATTCATTCATCAAGGCACGTTAGCGATAGCAATAGGCACGTTAGCGATAGCGAATAAACCAGCAAAAGATATTAATTTTCACTAACCTTCATAAACCTTCATCAGATGACAGTCCTATAACATCATATTACACAATACATATATGGTTTGTTCGAAAATGTGCATATTTAGAGCTGAAATCCGTGGTTACACATTCTGAAAACTTAGCATCTTTTTCCCAGAATGTCCGGATATTTTTCTGACACTCACCTATTCTGACCAAATAACTATTCATAATCTTTACTAAAAAATACATGTTGTATAGGAAATGATAGATACACTAGTTCTTAATGCAATCGCCGTGTTAGAATTCTAAAAAGAACTTCATTACGATATGCAGCTTACGTTATTGCGAGAGAGCGCCCAAAATCTGGGCGATAACTAAAAGTAAACATGTTCGACAGATATATGAAATACCATCATAAATGGGTCCTACTTTTTGATGATCTTCCATCAGAATGTTGTACAAGGGGTCCTTTGTCCAGAACAATCGTTGTTTGGATTTAGAATGTCCTCTTCTCCAGTCAATTAGCACGGAAAGCTAGCAAAGTGGCGCGAAGCTCTCCTTCCTGAACAAACGCAGACAAAGCAACACGCCTAACGTCCCGAAAAAAATTCAATAATCTAATAAAACTATATTGAAAAAACATACTTTACGATGATATTGTCACATGTATCAAATAAAATCAAAGCCGGAGATATTAGTCGTCTATAACGACAGCTTTACAGAAGGCAATACCAGATCACTTCTCGCGCGCTCCAGAAAACAGGAAATTGGGGTCACGTCATGCCAAGAGCTTTTATTCGACCTCAGATCATGTTATACACTCCATTTCTTCTCTCACTGCCTGTTGACATCTAGTGGAAGGCGTATGAAGTGCATGTATACTAATAAATATCAAGCACATTTATAGGCAGGCCCTAGAACAGAGCATCGATTTCAGATTTTCCACTTCCTGTCAGGAAGTTTGCTGCAAAATTAGTTCTGTTTTACTCACAGATATAATTCAAACGGTTTTAGAAACTAGAGAGTGTTTTCTATCCAATAGTAATAATAATATGCATATTGTACGAGCAAGAATTGAGTACGAGGCCGTTTGAAATGGGCACCTTTTATCCAGGCTACTCAATACTGCCCCTGCAGCCCAAACAGGTTAATCAAACTGCACTGTCCAATTTACAGTAGATGTTACAGTGAAAAAATGCCATGCTATTGTTTGAGGAGAGTGTACAGTTATCTACTTGAAAATGTATATATTGAGCAATTAGGCAAATTTGGGTAGGCTTTATACAACATTTTGAATAGAAATGCAAAACTTTGCTAATACACTGCTGCAATCTAGTAGCCAAAATATAAATTGTGCCTAGTAAGATAATGTTTAATAAGTCAGATAATGTTCATAAAAAAATTAGGCACATTTGGGCAGTGTTGATACAACATTTTGAAAATAAATGAAATGGTTCATTGGATCAGCGTAAAACTTTGCACATACAATGAACCCCATCTAGCCAAAATCCAAAATCTAAATTCACCTGGGCTGGAATAATACATTATGGCCCCTGTTTCGAGACAGATGCATGATAATTGTCCATTCTAAATCAAAACAAATTTAACAGATTTAGTACATTTAAAGATTAAATCAAGAATAGTCTGATGGGTGACAATATTAGCCCATCAGTTGTGAATGATGCCCAGTGGAATTCAAGAAATAGCACATACCTTTTTTTGGGCCACTTCTTCAAATCATAGTGCCACACCTCATGTAGCTGAGCCCATAGGCCTATATGTTTTATTTTACCTTTATTTAACTAGGCAAGTCAGTTACGAACAAATTATTATTTTCAATGACGATCTAGGAACAGTGGGTTCAGAGGCAGAACGACAGATTTGTACCTTGTCAGCTCGGGAATTCAATCTTGCAACCTTTCGGTTACTAGTCCAACGCTCTTATCACTAGGCTACCCTGCCGCCCCACATGTTTTGATAAGGTTTGTATCACAACTAAAGTGGCCAAATAACTTGTTAACCTCTAACGAGCCTCTACCCCGGGTCCGGGATCACCCCCCACCCCCCCACACACTGATTAGCATAGCTAGCATAGCTTCACAAGTAGATAGTAGCATCTAAATATCATTAAATCACAAGTCCAAGACACCAGATGAAAGATACAGATCTTGTGAATAAAGCCACCATTTCAGATTTTTAAAATGTTTTACAGGGAAGACAAAATATGTAAATCTATTAGCTAAACACGTTAGCAAAATACACCACTTTTCTAACTCCATCAGTTTCTTACTACTTCAGGTGCTATCACCAATTCGGCTAAACTAAGATATTGATTGCCACTAACCAAGAAAAAACCTCTTCAGATGACAGTCTGATAACATATTTATGGTATAGGATAGGTTTTGTTAGAAAAAAGTGCATATTTCAGGTAGAAATCACAGTTTACAATTGCACCGACCATCACAAGACGACTAGAATTACTATAGAGAGCAACGTGTATGACCAATTTACTCTTAATAAAACATTTCATAAGAATAGACAAAGCATAGCAATGGAAAGACCCAGATCTTGTGATTCCAGACAATATTTCAGATTTTCTAAGCGTTTTACAGCGAAAACACAATAAATCGATAAGTTAGCATACCACATGTGAAAACGTTACCAGAGCATCGATTCCAGCCAAAGAGCGCTATAACGTAATCACCGCCAAAATATATTAATTTTTTCACTAACCTTCTCAGAATTCTTCCGATGACACTCCTGTAACATCATTTTACAACATACATATACAGTTTGTTCGAAAATGTGCATATTTAGCCATACAAAACCGTGGTTACACAATGAAAATACTAGGAAATCAAGCCTCAAAATGTCTGACGTCATCTTTCAGAGTGATCTAGTTTAATTGAAAGCTAATCATATACTTGACTAAAAAATACAGGGTTGACAGGAATCGAAAGAGAAATTAGTTCTTAATGCAACCGCTGACTTACATTTTTAAAATTATCCTTACTTTTCAATACAGGGTTCGCCAAGTGACGCGATAACAAACAAAATGGCGAAATATGCGTTTAAAATATTTCGACAGAACAACGATTTATCATATTAAATATTGCTTACTTTGAGCTGTTCTTCCATCAGATTCTTGGGCAATGTATCCTTTCTATGTTGTAATCTTCTTTTGGTCGATAGATGTCCTCTGTCCTTCGAAATGTCCACTAACAACGACCGAGACCCCGAAACGTTCCCAAAGCTAGAAAGTGCACGACAAATAAATTCCTCAGAATCGCACTAAACGGATATAAATTGCTATAAAACGGTTCAAATTAACTACATTATGATGTTTTTAACAACTATAACGACTAAAAACATGACCAGAGAAATATTGCTGGCTAAACAACGATTTGGAATGAGGCAAGTCCGATGTCCTTCACGCTTCAGGCGCGCGACGAGAAAGGGAGGTACCTCTACGTTTTGTTCTTTTATAGTGGCTGTGATTGTGCAATCGATTCCATTCAAAACGTGATGACGTACAGACACCCAGAGGAAGACGTAGGCAGTGTCGGTTTCTTCATAGCATTCACTGTCACCTTAAAAACAGACTCCAGATCAGGGGTAAAAATTTCTGAAATCTGACCCCTGTCATGAAAAGTGCTGTAGATATAGTTCTGTACCACTCAGAGACAAAATTCCAACGGCTATAGAAACTAGAAAGTGTTTTCTATCCAATAATAACAATAATATGCATATTGTACGATCAAGAATTTAGCACGAGGCAGTTTAATTTGGAGACCAAAATATGCTAATGCGGAACAGCACCCCCTATAGTTCCAAGAAGTTAAAATGAAGCCCATTAATACTCTTTACAATGGGTGTAGAGCCTAACTGGAATATATTTACAGCGCGTGAGTTTCTCATTTGGGGAAAATCATTGTCACTCTAAAAATGCAGCTTGATGATAAAAGCAAAATGAAAAGCTGAAAAGTCTTGAGTCAATAAGTATTCAACCTCTTTGTTATGTCAAACCTAAACAAGTTCAGGAGTAAAGATGTTCTTATCAAGTCACATTATAAGTTGCATGGACTCACTCTGTGTTCAATAATAATGTTTGACATGATTTTTGAATGACTACCTCATCTCTGTACCCCACACATATAATTATCTGTAAGGTCCCTCAGTCGAGCAATGCATTTCAAACACAGATTCAACCACAATGACCAGGGAGTTTTCCAATGCCTTGCAACCAAGGGCACCTATTGAAAGATGGGTAAAATAAAAAAAAGCAGACATTGAATATCCCTTTGAGAATGGTATTAATTACACATTGGATGGTGTATCAATACACCCAGTCACTACAAAGATACAGGCGTCCTTTCTGTCCGGAGACTGAGATGGACATTGCAACATATTGATTTTGTGGTCATTTAACCATTTCATTGTGGATTTTGATGTGTGCTTGGGGGTTATTGTCTTGCTTGAAGATCCACTTGCAGCCAATGTCAGCATCCCGGCAGAGAGAACTAGTTTTTTTGGGGCTATAATGTCCTTGTACTTGGTACCAAGTTCATGATGCCGTTGAGCTTAAAAAGGGCCACAGAACCAGGGAAGCAAAAAAGCTTCATAAACGTGAAAGATGCAGAACCATATTTTACTGTAGGTATGAGGTACTTCTCTGCACATGCTTCTGTTTTTCCACACCAAAACCACCGCTGAAGTTCATGACTAAAGAGCTCTATTTTCATGTCATCTGACCATAGCACCGCCTGGAGTTTGATAAATGGCACTTGGATTGGAACCGATGCCATTTCCTCCTTAAAGGGATAGTGCAATATTTTGGCAATTACAACCTTTTTCTTCTAACCCAGAGTCAGATTTTGTCTCTGCATGAAATTTGAAGGACTTTGAAGGTAGTTTTTCCAGCGATCGCTAACTAGCGTCAGCGCAATGACTAGAAGTCTTTGGGATCTGCTCTCAGAGTTAATAATTGTGCTGAAGCTGCAGTAGTTAATTTAAAAACTTTAAATTAAAAAAACTCCCTAAGTTTTCACTTAGGGAAAAAAAGCGTGCGCAATTTCAACTTCGTGCTACTCATCCCCAGAATATAAGATATGCATATTATTAGTAGATTTGGATAGAAAACACTCTGAAGTTTCTAAAACTGTTTGAATCATATCTGTAAGTATAACAGAACTTATATAGCAGTCAAAACCCTGAGGACTAACTTTTTTATTGTTAAGTTCCTGTATGTTCAATGGGTTATCATGGGCACACCAGAATTCTAATCACTATCCACGCAGTTTCTACTGCTTCCACTGGATGTCGCCATTGTATGGAAAAAGGTTAAGGTTTTTCCTTAGTAAACTGAGAAAGATATTGACCCGGAAGTGGAGTGACGTCGTGTGTTTATGTTTGAGAGTTGAGCAAGACTTGAAAAGTACCGTGAGTTTGTCTATATCCTGTATTGAAAACAGATTGACCCGTCTTCAATTTGATCGATTATTAACGTTTACAAATACCTTAAGTGGTATTACAAAAGTACTTTTTTTTTTAGATATTTTGTCGTGATTTTGCGCAAATTGAAGGCTGTTTTTCCTGGTACAACGGCGCCAAATAAATGGACAATTTGGATATATATGGACGGAATTAATCGAACTAAAGGACCATTTGTGATGTTTATGGGACATATTGGAGTGCCAACAAAAGAATCTCGTCAAAGGTAATGCATGTTTTATATTTTATTTCTGCGTTTTGAGTAGCGCCGGCATGGTTGAAATTGTCAACAAAGAGAGTGTAGCCATTGCACTATCATCAGATAATAGCATCTTATGCTTTCGCCGAAAAGCCTTTTTGAAATCTGACATGTTGGCTGGATTCACAACGAGTGTAGCTTTAATTTGGTATCTTATATGTGTAATTTAATAAAGTTTGATTTTATAGATTTTTTTTTGAATCTGGCGCTCTACATTTTAACAGGCTGTTGGGACGCAAGCGTCCCACGATCCCAGAGAGGTTAAATAGTAGAGAAAACCCCACTAAATGATTTTTTTCTACTTGAAATGTGATTACTTTTCCTAGAGTGACCCCAACATTAGAAAAAGTGTAACATCGCCTTTGTTCATATTTCCATGAAAGCTGTACACCACCAGTGTACAAATAATTGTATTATGTATTGTTGTAATATCATTGATTTATGTGACTGTTTTCTGTGACACTGATACTAATTGCTGATAGTAATCTCTTTGTCAAAAGGTCGCTGTCCTTTCTGGCAGAATATGCCCAGCAAGTCGGCAAAGTATTGCATCAAGATATGGGTGGCCTGTGACGCACAATCCAGCTACGCTCGGAAGATGCAAGTCTACACGGGGAAGCCGACCAGTGGAGGCCCGGAGAAGAACCAGGGGATGCGGGTTGTGCTTGATGTGACAGATGGACTGAGGGGGCACAATGTCACATGTGACAATTTCTTCACCTCTTATGAACTCAGCCACTAGCTCCTGGAGAGGAAGATCAGCATGGTTGGCGCAGTTAGAAAGAACAGGCCTGAGCTCCACCCTGCACTCCTCGCAACAAGGGGGAGAGAGGCCTTCTCATCAACGTTTGCCTTCACCCCCACCCCCATTCTAGTTTCTTACCTACCAAAGAGGAACAAGAATGTGGTCCTCTTCAGCAAACTGCCCAAAGCAGCTGAGATCAGTGATCAAAAGGACAGGAAGCCAGCCATCATCCTAGACTAAAACCACAGCAAAGGAGGCGTGGACAACCTGGACAAAATGATTGGAACTGACAGCTGCAGGAGGATGACTGCCCGCTGGCCCATGGTCATTTTCCATAACATCATTGATGTGTCCCCTACAATGCCTTCGTTATATGGAACAAGATCAACCGTACCTGGATGCCTGATGAGAGTAACAAGAGGAAGTTTTTCCTGGAGCAGCTGGGAAAGGCACTTGTAACCCCACAAATTCAAAGAAGGGAGTTCCTCCTAACAGCCTCTGCAGCGCTTGTGAAAGCTGTTCAGTGGGCTGAATCTTGTCCTGATCCACCTGAGGCTGCAGCTGGGGCAGGCAAGAGGAGGAAATTCCAATTCTGCCCCCAAAGAGGGACTGTAAAACAAATACTATGTGCTGCACATGTGAGAAATACAACTGCAAAGTCCATGCACACACTTGCATACTGTGCTACATGCTAAATAGAGTTGATTGATTTATGTTGTTCGCATTTTTGTTTTGTATCTATTATCCTATTTTATTCTTATTTATTGTTGTTGTTTAAACACCTTGTGGGTGTGGGCAATAGTTAAAAAAATGGGAGGAGACTAGTATTTTGTAGTTGAATTCCTCATTGTACAGTATATAAGAATATATCACTATGTTGCCAAAAAAGTTCAAGACTTGTTTCCCTTAAATAAAATATTTTTTTCAAAACTACTTTCTGCACATTTCTGCTACTTTCTTAGGCTATACAAGTGCTATCTCTTGCTAAAAAAAAATATGTTTACACCTACGCAGTACCTTTAGCAATAATAATAATAAACCTCTACTTTGGTAAAGAAAACAATTATAACAGGTCTGTTGTAAAAAAGAAACGAGAGGTGTCCACTGATTAAATGCAGTCTTTCTGCAATGTGAAGAGGTAAAACCCAGATGTTTCTTTATGCAAAATAGATTTGGAGTTTAAAAATCAATTAAGCTGCTTTATTTTAGGGGTTTAGCGAAGGTGGGTCATTTTTTACCCTTAGGACAGGGAGAGTATTTTAAACAATAGTTAAAAACAAGTTCTTATTTTCAATGACTCCCTAGGAACAGTGGGTTAACCTCTTTGGGCTGCAGGGGCAGTATGGAGTAGCCTGGATAAAAGGTGCCCATTTCAAACGGCCTCGTACTCAATTCTTGCTCGTACAATATGCATATTATTATTACTATTGGATAGAAAACACTCTCTAGTTTCTAAAACCGTTTTTGAAGAATATCTGTGAGTAAAACAGAACTCATTTTGCAGCAAACTTCCTGACAGGAAGTGGAAAATCTGAAATCCATGCTCTGTTCTAGGGCCTGCCTATAAATGTGCTTGATATTTATTAGTATACATGCACTTCATACGCCTTCCACTAGATGTCAACAGGCAGTGAGAGAAGAAATGGAGTGTATAACATCATCTGAGGTCGAATAAAAGCTCTTGGCATGACGTGACCCCAATTTCCTGTTTTCTGGAGCGCGCGAGAAGTGACCTGGTATTGCCTTCTGTAAAGCTGTCGTTATAGACGACTAATATCTCCGGCTTTGATTTTATTTGATACATGTGACAATATCATCGTAAAGTATGTTTTTTCAATATAGTTTTATTAGATTATTGAAATTTTTTCGGGACGTTAGGCGTGTTGCTTTGTCTGCGTATGTTCAGGAAGGAGAGCTTCGCGCCACTTTGCTAGCTTTCCGTGCTAATTGACTGGAGAAGAGGACATTCTAAATCCAAACAACGATTGTTCTGGACAAAGGACCCCTTGTACAACATTCTGATGGAAGATCATCAAAAGTAGGACCCATTTTATGATGCTATTTCATATATCTGTTGAACATGTGAACTAGTAGTTTGCGGCCAGATTTTGGGCACGCTCTCGCCATAACGTAAACTGCATGTCGTAATGAAGTTATTTTTAGAATTGTAACACGGCGATTGCATTAACCTTTCACGAGCCTCTACCCCGGGTCCGGGATCACCCCCCACCCCCCCCACACACTGATTAGCATAGCTAGCATAGCTTCACAAGTAGATAGTAGCATCTAAATATCATTAAATCACAAGTCCAAGACACCAGATGAAAGATACAGATCTTGTGAATAAAGCCACCATTTCAGATTTTTAAAATGTTTTACAGGGAAGACACAATATGTAAATCTATTAGCTAAACACGTTAGCAAAATACACCACTTTTCTAACTCCATCAGTTTCTTACTCCTTCAGGTGCTATCACCAATTCGGCTAAACTAAGATATTGATAGCCAATAACCTATAAAAAACCTCTTCAGATGACAGTCTGATAACATATTTATGGTATTGGATAGGTGTTGTTAGAAAAAAGTGCATATTTCAGGTAGAAATCACAGTTTACAATTGCACCGACCATCACAAATCGACTAGAATTACTAGATAGAGCAACGTGTATGACCAATTTACTCATCATAAAACATTTCATAAAAATAGACAAAGCATAGCAATGGAAAGACCCAGTTCTTGTGATTTCAGACCATATTTCAGATTTTCTAAGCGTTTTTCAGCGAAAACACAATAAATCGATAAGTTAGCATACCACATGTGCAAACGTTACCAGAGCATCGATTCCAGCCAAAGAGCGCTATAACGTAATCACCGCCAAAATATATTAATTTTTTCACTAACCTTCTCAGAATTCTTCAGATGACACTCCTGTAACATCATTTTACAACATACATATACAGTTTGTTCGAAAAGGTGCATATTTAGCCATACAAAACCGTGGTTACACAATAAAAATACTAGGAAATCAAGCCTCAATATGTCTGACGTCATCTATCAGAGTGATCTAGTTTAATTGAAAGCTAATCATATACTTGACTAAAAAATACAGGGTTGACAGGAATCGAAAGACAAATTAGTTCTTAATGCAACCGCTGACTTACATTTTTAAAATTATCCTTACTTTTCAATACAGGGTTCGCCAAGTGACGCGATAACAAACAAAATGGCGAAATATGCGTTTAAAATATTTCGACAGAACAACGATTTATCATATTAAATATTGGTTACTTTGAGCTGTTCTTCCATCAGATTCTTGGGCAATGTATCCTTTCTATGTTATAAACGTCTTTTGGTCGATAGATGTCCTCTGTCTTTCGAAATGTCCACCACCAACGACCGACACCCCGAAACGTTTCCAAAGCTAAAAAGGGCACGACAAAGAAATTCCTCAAAATCGCACTAAACGGATATAAATTGCTATAAAACGGTTCAAATTAACTACATTATGATGTTTTTAACAACTATAACGACTGAAAACATGACCGGAGAAATATCACTCTCTAAAAAACGATTTGGAATGAGGCAAGTCCGATGTCCTTCACGCTTCAGGCGCGCGACGAGAAAGGGCGGTCCCTATACATTTTGTGGTTTTATAATGGCTGGGATTGTGCAATAGACTTCATTCAAAACGTGATGACGTACAGACACCCAGAGGAAGACGTAGGCAGTGTCGGTTTCTTCATAGCATTCACTGTCGCCTTAAAAACAGACCCCAGATCAGGGGTAAAAATTTCTGAAATCTGAACCCTGTCATGAAAAGTGCTGTAGAAATTGTTCTGTACCACTCAGAGACAAAATTCCAACTTCTATAGAAACTAGAAGGTGTTTTCTATCCAATAATAACAATAATATGCATATTGTACGATCAAGAATTTAGCACGAGGCAGTTTAATTTGGAGACCCAAATATGCTAATGCGGAACAGCACCCCCTATAGTTGCAAGAAGTTAAGAACTAGTGTATCTATCATTTCCTATACAACATGTATTTTTTAGTAATGTTTATGAATAGTTATTTGGTCAGAATATGTGAGTGTCAGAAAAATATCCGGACGTTGTGGGAAAAATATGCTACGTTAGCACAATGTATAACCACTGATTTCAGCTCTAAATATGCACATTTTCGAACAAAACATAAGTGTATGTATAACCTGATGTTATAGGACTGTCATCTGATGAAGCTTATCAAGGTTAGTCAAAAATTATATATCTTTTGCTGGTTTGTTACGATCGCTAACTTTCGCTGCTGGTAAATGGCTTGTGTTTCTGGCTATTGTGGTAAGCTAATATAATGCTATATTGTGTTTTCGCTGTAAAACACTTAAGAAATCGGAAATATTGGCTGGAATCACAAGATGCCTGTCTTTCATTTGCTGTACACCATGTATTTTTCAGAAATCTTTTATGATGAGTATTTAGGTATTTGACGTTGGTGTCTGTAATTACTCTGGCTGCTTCGGTGCTATTTCTGACGGTAGCTGTGATGGTAGCTGCAATGTAAAACTGATTTATAGCTCAAATATGCACATTTTTCGAACAAAACATAGATTTATTGAATAACATGTTATAAGACTGTCATCTGATGAAGTTGTTTCTTGGTTAGTTTGGTTGGTTCTTGGTTAGTTAGGTTGGTTTTGTGCATGCTACCTGTGCTGTGAAAAATGTCTGTCCTTTTTTGTATTTGGTGGTGAGCTAACATAAATATACGTGGTGTTTTCGCTGTAAAACATTTTAAAATCGGACATGTTGGCTGGATTCACAAGATGTTTATCTTTCATATGCTGTATTGGACTTGTTAACTTCTTGCAACTATAGGGGGTGCTGTTCCGCATTAGCATTTTTTGGTCTCCAAATTAAACGGCCTATTGCTCAATTCTTGATCGTACAATATGCATATCCTTACTAATATTGGATAGAAAACACTGTCTAGTTTCTAAAACCGTTTGAATTATGTCTGTGGGTGACCCAGAACTCCCTCTACAGCAAAAATCCTGACATGACTTGCGAAGGTCTGAGAATTATCCTCTGATCTGGGTTCAGTTTTAAAGCCTGTGTATATCCTATGGCTGGAATTGAACTGCACCCGCCTTCCCCTGGATGTCAGTAACCAATGAGAAGTGGAATGGTCTGTCTACGTAGCTGTCCGAGGTTATAAAGCCGGATGGAACGAGAGTACCTTTCTTTGTCTCGTTCGTCATGGCGCCTGGCAAGAAGTCAGGATGAAATTTTGGAACGCTCAGTTATCGACCAGAGATGTATCCGTCTGTAATTTAATTAAATATAGGTGTTAGAAACATCATAACGATGTTATTTGAAACCGATTTATATCAGTTTATGCGAGTATAGTGCTATTTTTCTGAATTTCCTTTGTATCTAGTTTGAGGATTTGGACATGTGTGTGCGACATAGCTAATGGTAGCAGCTAGTTCCAAAGGTGAAGAGGACGTTTTACAACAAAGCAACTATTCTTTTGAAGAAAAGACACATTGCCCAAGATACTGATGGAAGCTCGTCCAAAAGTAGGAACTATTTATGATGTTATTACGTATTTATGTGGAAAAATGTCATAGTGTTTGCGCGCCACTTTTGCAGGCACTGGTCTGGCTGCAACGCACACTATATGTCTAGTAACGTTAATTTTAAAAATCTAACATAGCGATTGCATTAAGAACTAATTTATCTTTCGATTGTTGTCCAACTTATATTTTTTAGTCAAGTTTATGAATAGTATTTTTATAAGAATAGGCGCTAATCCAAAATGGCGCCGGCCAGAATACATGCAATGTTTGTAGTGATTACATAGTATAACCACGATTTGTGCTGCTAAATATGCACATTTTCGAACAAAAGCTATATGCATTGTGTAATATGATGTTACAGGTCTGTCATCTGATGAAGTATATCAAGGTTAGTCAAATTATATATCTTTTGTTGGGTTGTTACGATCGCTAACATTTACAGCTGGTAAATGCGGTTGTGATTCTGGCTATTGTGGTACGCTCATATAATGCTATATTGTGTTTTCGCTGTAAAACACTTAGAAAATCTGAAATATTCTCTGGATTCACAAGATCTGTGTCTTTCGATTGCTGTAGGCTGTCTATTTTTCTGAAGTGTTTTAGGATGATTCTTTTGGTAATTGACGTCGGTCTCTGGGGTCTCTGTAATTATTCCGGCTGCTTCCAACGCTATTTCAGATTGCAGCTGCAATGTAGAACTGTGATTTCTACCTGAAATATGCACTTTTTTCTAACAAAAACTATCCTATACCATGAATATGTTATCAGACTGTCATCTGAAGAGGTTTTTTCTTGGTTAGTGGCTATCAATATCTTAGTTTAGCCGAATTGGTGATAGCTACTGGTGGAGAGAAAAAATGGTGGACAAAGAAATTGTGTATTTTGCTAACGTGTTTAGCTAATAGATTTACATATTTTGTCTTCCCTGTAAAACATTTTAAAAATCTGAAATGGTGGCTTTATTCACAAGATCTGTATCTTTCATCTGGTGTCTTGGACTTGTGATTTAATGATATTTAGATGCTACTATCTACTTGTGAAGCTATGCTAGCTATGCTAATCAGTGTGTGGGGGGTGGGGGGTGATCCCGGACCCGGGGTAGAGGCTCGTTAGAGGTTAATGTGTGAAAGTTAAATATTTCTAAAAAATATATTTTGAATTTCGCGCCCTGCACTTGAAGTGGCTGTTGTCATATTGCGCCCGGCTTCGAGCTTGCAGCCCAAAGAAGTGAACTGCCTTGTTCAGTGGCAGAACAACAGATTTTTACCTTGTTAGCCTTGGGATTCGAACTTTCAGCCTTTCGGTCCAAGTCCAACGCTCTAAGGATCAGCTGTCAGAGCAGCTTACCGTGCACTGCACCTGTACACAGCCCCTCTGTAAATAGCCCATCCAACTACCTCATCTCCATATTATTTGTTGCTCTTTTGCACCCCAGTATCTCTACTTGCACATCATCTGCACATCTATCAATCCAGTGTTAATATTACATTTGAATTATTTCACCACAATGGCCTATTTATTGCCTTACCTCTCTAATCTTAGTTCATTTGCACACACTGTACATAGATGTTTCTATTGTGTTGACTGTATGTTTGTTCATCCCATGTGTAGCTGTTGTTTTTGTCACACTGCTTTGCTTTACCTTGGCCAGGGCACGGTTGTAAATGAGAACTTGTTACTGGCCTACTTGGTTAAATCAAGGTAATATAAAATGCTGTGGTAGCCATGCTGGTTAAGTGTGCCTTGAATTCTAAATAAATCACTGACAGTGTCACCAACAAAGCAGCCCCACACCATCACACCTCCATGCTTCACGGTGGGAACACCACATGCGGAGAACATCCGTTCACCTAGTCGGCGCCTCAAACCAAAAATTTGGACTAAGACCAAATGACAGGTTCCCACAGGTCTACTCATTGCAGCAGAGGTAACTACAGTGTGTCTTCCTTTCCTGTGGTGATCCTCGAGAGCCAGTTTCATCATAGCGCTTGGTTTTTGAGACTTCACTTGAAGGTTCAAAGTTCCGCATTTTCTGACCTTCATGTCTTAAAGTAATGGACTGTTTCTCTTTGCTTATTTGAGCTGTTCATGCCATAATATGGACTTGACATTTAACATGTAGGACTTAGTATACCACCCCTACCTTGTCACAACACAACTGATCTGCTCAAACACATTGAGGATAGAAATTCCACAAGCACACCTGTTAACCTGTTTGGGCTGCAGGGGCAGTACTGAGTAGCCAGATAAAATGTGCCCATTTCAAACGGCCTCGTACTCAATTCTTGCTCCTACAATATGCATATTATTATTACTATTGGATAGAAAACACTCTCTAGTTTCTAAAACCGTTTGAATTATATCTGTGAGTCAAACAGAACTCATTTGGCACAAACTTCCTGACCAGGAAGTGGAAAGTCTGAAATCGAGGCTCTGCTTTTCTTCCTGCCTATACATGGGCATGAAACGTAAGAGTCTACGTGCACTTCATAGACCTTCCCCTGGGTGTCAAGAGGCTGTGAGAGAAGAAATTTCGTGTTTATCTTGGTCTGACGTGGAATACAGGCTCTTTGTATGACTTGTCCCTCATTTCCGGTACTCTGAGGAGCGCGCGGTGGACAGTGGGATTGCCTTCTGTTTAGCTGCTGTTATGGACGACTACTATCTCCGGCTTTGATTTTATCTGATACATGTGACCATATCATCGTAAAGTATGTTTTTTCAATATAGTTTAATCAGATTATTGAAATTTTTTCGGGAGTTTTGCCGTGTTCCGTTCTCTGACTTTGTTGACGATGGAGCGATTCGTGCCACCCGGCTAGCGCGCGTGCTAAATGAAGAGGGAAAGTGTCCGTTCTAATTCCAAACAACGACTGTTCTGGACAAAGGACACCTTGTCCAACATTCTGATGAAAGATCAGCAAAAGTAAGAAACATTTTATGATGCTATTTCATATATCTGTCGAACATGTTGTACTAGTCGCCGGCGGCCAACGTTTGGGTACTCTAGCTATACCGAAGCTGCATATCGTAATGAAGTTATTTTTTAGAATTCTAACACTGCGATTTCATTAAGAACTAATGGATCTATCATTTCCTATACAACATGTATTTTTTAGTTATGTTTATGAATAGCTATTTGGTCAGAATATGTGTGTCAGAAAAAGTGTCAGGAAAAATCCGGACGTAGTGGGGAAAAGTAGCTAAGTTAGCACACGGTGTAACCATTGATTTCAGCTCTAAATATGCACATTTTCGAACAAAACATAAGTGTATGTATAACCTGATGTTATAGGACTGTCATCTGAGGAAGAAAATCAAGGTTAGTCAAAAATTATATATCTTTTGCTTGTTTGTTACGATCGCTTACTTTTGCTACTGGGAAATTGCTTGTGTTTTTGGCTATTGTGGTGAGCTAATATAACGCTATATTGTGTTTTCGCTGTAAAACACTTGATAAATCGGAAATATTGTCTGGATTCACAAGATGCCTGTCTTTCAATTGCTGTACACTATGTATTTTGTAAGTCGCTCTGGATAAGAGCGTCTGCTAAATGACTTAAATGTAAATGTAAATGATGAGTAATTAGGTATTTGACGTTGGTGTCTGTAATTATTCTGTCTGCTTTCGGTGCAACTTCTGATTGTAGCTGCAATGTAAACTATGATTTATACCTGAAATATGCAAATTTTTCGAACAAAACATAGATTTATTGAATAACATGTTATAAGACTGTCATCTGATGAAGTTGTTTGTTGGTTAGTTTGGTTGGTTCTTGGTTAGTTAGATTGGCTTTGTGCATGCTACCTGTGCTGTGAAAAATGTCTGTCCTCTTTTGTATTTGGTGGTGAGCTAACATAAATATACGTGGTGTTTTCGCTGTAAAACATTTTAAAAATCGGACATGTTGGCTGGATTCACAAGATGTGTACCTTTCATATGCTGTATTGGACTTGTTAATGTGTGAAAGTTAAATATTTAAAAAATATATATTTTGAATTTCGCGCCCTCCACTTGAGCTGGCTGTTGTCATAAGTGTACTGTTGATGAATAACTACCAGAGAGAGAGACCAAATCAAGACGCTGGACAGAGTGGAATCAAGTATAGCAAAAGGCAGTTTATTAAAGTCAAAGATATCTTTTCCTGCAGTTTAGCGTGCACGGACCTAGTCATGTGACTCAGTATGGAGTCAGCTGAAAGAGGCTGCCTAAACAGAGATTTGCAGCAGATTAAATACATGGAACAATGTAGGTAGAGTCTCGTCGTGTTGGTCTTCTGACTGGTCCTGAAGAGTTGGAGGCGGGCCTGCTCTAGCCAGAGCAGGAGCCCCATTGGTGCACAGCAGAGTCCTCTGCTCTTGGCACCCGACCAGTTAGAGAGGGGAGTGAGGTGTGTGTGTTCGTGCGATGAAATGTCTGTGTGTCATGGAGTCGTGAGATAAGGGGAACTGTAACTGGCAGTTACTGTCTGGGGCTAGGGGGTTTCCTGATTAGGGGGTGCAAGCAATGACTTAAGTCAGGCGGTTTAGTTTGGCGCTCTATAACTGTTTTGTGCGGTTAGTGTCCTTGTGACAATGGGGAACCATGTGTTGTGCAACAACAGTCTTGTGTCTTAGCAATGGGGTGTGTTGTGCAAGCTTTAATCCTATGGTCACAAGCAGGCTCTAAAGCAGCCGGAGGGCCCTAGTGATGCTTAATATATGTGCTTGATTTATGAGCTATGTATATGAATATATGTATATATGACAGTACCGGCGTCGGGCTGCAGCCATAAGAAGTTAAAGACATCATAATGTTGTTATTTTAAACCGAGTTATATCAGTTTATATCAGTATATTGCGATTTTCGGATATTTCTTAGTGCTGCGTTATAGTGAGTTGGACACGTCTTGCCCACATGGCTAATGTTTACTGCTAATTCCAAAGTTGAAGGCGACAATCTACAACCGAGCAACGATTCTTCTGGACAAAGGACAACTTGCCCAAGATTCTGATGGGAGTTCATCAAAAAGTAAGAACTATTTATGATGTTAATTCGTTGTTCTGTTGAAAAATGTAAAACTCATATTCCGCCATTCATTTCGGTGCGGTCTCGCTTTAACTTCTTGGAACTATAGGGGGTGCTGTTCCGCATTAGCATATTTGTGTCTCCAAATTAAACTGCCTCGTGCTAAATTCTTGATCGTACAATATGCATATTATTGTTATTATTGGATAGAAAACAGTCTATAGTTTCTATAGGAGTTGAAATTTTGTCTCTGAGTGGTACAGAACAATTTCTACAGCACTTTTCATGACAGGGTTCAGATTTCAGAAATTTTTACCTCTGATCTGGGGTCTGTTTATAAGGCCACAGTGAATGCTATGAAGAAACCGACACTACCTACGTCTTCCTCTGGGTGTCTGTACGTCATCACGTTTTCAATGAAGTCTATGGGACGTTCACAGCCATTATAAATGACAAAAATGTACAGAGACCCCTCTTTCTCAACGTGCGCCTCAAGCGTGAAGGCCATCGGACCTGCCTCGTTCCAAATCGTTTTCTAACCAGCAGTATTTCTCCGGTCATGTTTTCAGTCGTTATAGTTGTTAAAAACATCATAATGTAGTGAATTTTAACCGTTTTATATCAATTTATATCCGTTTAGTGCGATTTTGAGGAATTTCTTTGTCGTGCACTCTGAAAGTTTGGACACGCTTTAGGGTGTCGGTCGTTGGTGATGGACATTTCGAAGGACAGAGGACATCTATCGACCAAAAGACGTTTATAACATAGAAAGGATACATTGCCCAAGAATATGATGGAAGATCAGCTCAAAGTAAGCAATATTTAATATGATAAACCGTGTTTCTGTCGAAATATTTTAAACGCATACATCGCCATTTTGTTTGGTATAGCTTCACTTGGCCAACCCTGTATTGAAAAGTAAGGATAATTTTAAAAATGTAAATCAGCGGTTGCATTAAGAACTAATTTGTCTTTCGATTCCTGTCAACCCTGTATTTTTTAGTCAAGTATATGATTAGCTTTTAATTAAACTAGATCACTCTGATAGATGACGTCAGACATATTGAGGCTTGATTTCCTAGTATTTTCATTGTGTAACCACGGTTTTGTATGGCTAAATATGCACCTTTTCGAACAAACTGTATATGTATGTTGTAAAATGATGTTACAGGAGTGTCATCGGAAGAATTCTGAGAAGGTTAGTGAAAAAATTAATATCTTTTGGCGGTGATTACGTTATAGCGCTCTTTGGCTGGAATCGATGCTCTGGTAACGTTGGAACATGTAGTATGCTAACTTATCGATTTATTGTGTTTTCGCTGTAAAACGCTTAGAAAATCTGAAATATTGTCTGGAATCACAAGATCTGGGTCTTTCCATTGCTATGCTTTGTCTATTCTTATGAAATGTTTTATGATGAGTAAATTGGTCATACACGTTGCTCTATCTAGTAATTCTAGTGGATTTGTGATGGTCGGTGCAATTGTAAACTGTGAATTCTACCTGAAATATGCACTTTTTTCTAACAAAAACTATCCTATACCATGAATATGTTATCAGACTGTCATCTGATGGTTTTTTTTATAGGTTATTGGCTATCAATATCTTAGTTGAGCCGAATTGGTGATAGCACCTGAAGGAGTAAGAAACTGATGGAGTTAGAATAGTGGTGTATTTTGCTAACGTGTTTAGCTAATAGATTTACATATTTTGTCTTCCCTGTAAAACATTTTAAAAATCTGAAATGGTGGCTTTATTCACAAGATCTGTATCTTTCATCTGGTGTCTTGGACTTGTGATTTAATGATATTTAGATGCTACTATCTACTTCTGAAGCTATGCTATCTATGCTAATCAGTGTGTGGGGGGTGGGGGGTGCTCCCGGATCAGGGTTTCTGAGGCAGTAGAGGTTAACGCACGCTGTATGTCGTAGTAACATTAATTTTAAAAATCTAACACAGCGGTTGCATTAAGAACTAATGTATCTTTCATTTGCTGTCCAACCTGTATTTTTTTGTCAAGTTTATGATTAGTTACTGATTAGAATAGGTGCCTCTCCCAAGATTTCTCCCGACATATTGTTGGCAGCTTGGCTACTATTCTCATTGTATAACCACGATTTGTGCCGCTAAATATGCACATTTTCGAACAAACTCTATATGTATTGTGTAATATGATGTTATAGGACTGTCATCTGAAGAAGTTTGAGAAGGTTAGTGAAAAAATTTATATCTTTTGCTGGTTTATACGTTATCGCTATTGTTGGCTTGAATCAATGCTGTTGTGTGGTTGGCTATTGTAGTAAGCTAATATAATGCTATATTGTGTTTTCGCTGTAAAACACTTAAAAAATCTGAAATATTGGCTGGATTCACAAGATGTTTGTCTTTCATTTGCTGTACGCTGTGTATTTTTCAGAAATGTTTTATGATGAGTATTTAGGTAATTCACGTTGCTCTCTGTAGTTATTCTAGTCGCTTTGGTGAGAGTTGTGATGGTGGCTGCAATGGTAAACTATGATTTATACCTGAAATATGCACATTTTTCTAACAAAACTGCTATACAATAAATATGTTATCAGACTGTCACCTGATGAAGTTGTTTCTTGGTTAGTGGCTATTTATATCTTTATTTGGTCGAAATTGTGATAGCTACCTATGCAGGACAAAAATGGTGGGGAAAAAAAGTTGTGTCTTTTGCTATCGTGGTTAGCTAATAGAAATACGTATTGTGTCTTCCCTGTAAAACATTTTAAAAATCAGAAATGATGGCTGGATTCACAAGATGTGTATCTTTCATCTGGTGTCTTGGACTTGTGATTTAATGATATTTAGATGCTAGTATTTACTTGTGACGCTATGCTAGGCTATGCTAGTCAGCTTTTTTACTGATGGGGGTGCTCCCGGATCCGGGTTTGGGTTGAAGTAGAAGTTAACTGAAATGCATTCCAGGTGACTACCTCATCTAGTTGAGAGAATGCCGAGTTTGTAAAAAGCTGTCAAGGTAAAGGGTAGCTACTTTTTGATTTGTTTAAGACATGATGCCATAGGTGTTATTTCATAGCTGTCTTCACTCTTCTACAACATAAAAAATAAAACCCTGGTATGAGTAGGTGTGTTCATTTTGGACTGGTTCTGTAACTATAGTAGATCTAGCCTGTAGAAGCTATTGGGATCCTCCTCTTTTTAATAGAAGCCATCAGGCTGTTTTCACACAATTGCATAGGTTATAGAAATGTTGTGCAGCATGAGCTCATGAAGTGATTTAGATTTGCTTTGATGTCAGAGTGATTAGAGGGACAATAGTGCTGAGCACCAGGCAGTTAGCAAGTGTGGTAGACTACTAATGACCATCAGCAGCATCAGAGCTTGGAGAAGCCTAACTACTACATGGTCACGTGGAATTTAACTGCCTTCATGTCCTGTAACTGCCGGTGTGGTGGTAACACAGTCACCATAACAGTCCTACTCCTTCCTCCACTTCCCAGAAATGGACCAGTTCAGATACATTGATCAACATATCACACCAACAAGGAAGTAAGTAAATCAACAGTTTAATATCAGGATTTCTTCATGTATTTATATGGGATGCGAATCAGTTCCTGTAGTACAGTAAAGACAACTGTTCGTCTTTTCAACGTCTTCATTCCAACGCCTTTCACCTACAATTATACAAAAAACATCATCAAAAATCAGCTGCAAAGTAGTAACATTTAGTGAATGAGTATGTATATACATGCACCTTGGTGGAACAGTTGCTAGCAGTTGATAGCAGTGCCTGGTGGAGTCTCAGTACCCGGGATCTTCTGTCCAGTACTGGTAGGTATGAGGTACTTCATAAACGTTAAAGATGCAGAACCATATTTTACTGTAGGTATGAGGTACTTCATAAACGTGAAAGATGCAGAACCATATTTTACTGTAGGTATGAGGTACTTCATGAACGTTAAAGATGCAGAACCATATTTTACTGTAGGTATGAGGTACTTCATAAACGTTAAAGATGCAGAACCATATTTTACTGTAGGTATGAGGTACTTCATAAACGTTAAAGATGCAGAACCATATTTTACTGTAGGTATGAGGTACTTCATAAACGTTAAAGATGCAGAACCATATTTTACTGTAGGTATGAGGTACTTCATAAACGTTAAAGATGCAGAACCATATTTTACTGTAGGTATGAGGTACTTCTCTTCACAAGCTTCTGTTTTTCCACACCAAAACCACCGCTGAAGTTCATGACTAAAGAGCTCTATTTTCATGTCATCTGACCATAGCACCGCCTGGAGTTTAAATAAATGGCACTTGGATTGGAACCGGTGCTATTTCCTCCTTAAAGGGATAGTGCAATATTTTGGCAAGTAAAACCATTTTCTTCTTACCAAGAGTCAGATTTTGTCTCTGCATGCAATTTGAAGGACTTTGAAGGTAGTTTTTCCAGCGATCGCTAACTAGCGTCAGCGCAATGACAAATCTTTGGGATCTGATCTCTTAGTTGGCAATTGTGCTGAAGCTACAGTAGTTAATTAAAAAACTTCCTTCAAAACTAAAGAAAGTGGGCTAAATTGCCAAAATCTCACAAAATCCCTTTAACACCTTGACCCATCATCTTTCCTCCTCTCCTCTCTCATATACCTCGCTTCCCTGCTCTCCTCTCCTCACCTAACCTCTCCTCTCTCATATACCTCTCTCCTCTCTCATATACTCTACCTCTCTCCCTTCCTCAGTCTCAGCCAAAGGGAGAGTTAGAACTCAACTCACAGGCAGGATTTCAGAAAGGGACATTTCAACATCTGTTCATCTAATACTGTATGTGATTGTATCCCAAATAGCCCTCTATTCCCTATGAAGTGCACTACTTTTGACCAGAGCCCATAGTGAATATGTTGCCCTGGACACATGTAGCGCACTTGTTTTGAAGGATAATGCTAATTCTACAAACTCCCAATTACCCTCTGGACACGCCCCTCTCCTGCTAACTCACCACACCTGAACTCACTCTGCTAATCACCAATTCCTCTTCCATTCTTATGGTATATAAGCAGCTTGTTTAACCTAGGTTTGTTCAGTGTTTGTGGTGTCCCAGTTTCTTTATTGTTCCTGTTGTTGGTTGGCTAAAGTAAGTTCCTGCTATTGTAACTTTTCTAGGGTTTAAAATTCCTGCGTTGTGACATAATATCCTGTTCATCCTAGCTTGTGTATTGTTATGGTGTAGCTAGCCCAGTATTAGACCTTTAATTTAAATGTAAGGGAATTGTTACAGGTTGTAAGGTGAGACATGGTCCAATGATGGTTCCTGCTAGCAGAATGTGTCTTAAATCTATAATCCTGTAGACTGTTCTGATTGGTTGGCTTATGCGCTGTGTCTCAGTGAACAAGAAACTATGAAATGCTGTTTTTTCTTTCACCCCCCCCCCCCCCCATCAACCTTACATGGATCCCATGTTGTACTCAGCTGTCTAGTTAATCCACCTCACCATATGGACACCATGCTGGGCCAGACTGGAAGTAGAGGAAACATGGACGTCAAAGCCAGAACAAAACATTGGCAGCCATTATTTGGCTGGCTAGTGTCTAAACTAGATTTAGTTATTGATCACTGCTCAGTGCTGTAAATGGTGACTTATCAGAACCATCTAGTGTGAAGATCAATCCATAATAGAGGTGGGACCCATGCTGCTAGCAGGTACCTCATTGAACAACGTCTAGCAAGCTGTTGCTATGGAATGACCTTAGACCTTGCTTCATTTATTAATAGGTCTAATATTGGGCTGTGGTGTAGCTTACTGGTCAGTCGTATGTTAATGTGGTGTATTCCCTCCAGCACCACATCATCGTATCACAGCCTTTCCTGATGGCCATTTCACCTTACCTACTGGTGTTACAAGCCACTAAGCCTTACCTGCCAGCCTTTTGTACTGTGCTTTTATTTATTGTTGGATAAATATTAAAGAACCAGACTTGAACTTGGTTCAACCATAATGCCTGTATTCTGACAGATTTGTGAATAGCCAAAGCTGCAGGGCATTTCTACATTTGGGAACTAGACCTCCATTACTCCTGTCTGAGTGGAGAGAAATACGTGCCCAGAAATTCCCCTCAGCCCTGCTTAGGGAATAGGTTGGCGTTTAGGAAAGCAGACATATTCCTGTTCTAATCTACTGTCTGTGCAGTTGAATCTGTGATTAGTACTGGAATACATCGGGTAATTGGAATGGCTGGGGTACGTGGAGGTCAGGGTTACACTGCACTCCCCTAAACTGTTCTCACTGAATTGGTTTTGATGGCTTCACTCTGTGTTTCTCTCAGGAGACTCCATGACCATGTTGACCGGTCTTCTGCTTCTCAGTGCTGCCTTTGCTCTGGGAGATGCAAGTAAGTCTACTTTTCTTGACACGTTCTGCATGTTTCTTGTAGCAGAGGTGACGGACTGATCTACAAATAAAATTGTAGCTGTGATTTGTACATCTTTCTCCACTAGCCTTTAAAGCCACATGTAACTCCTCCTTACAGATTTAATTCTAGATGAAGACTTGTGTCCTCATGGTTGGACCAAATATGGATCAAGCTGCTTAATGTTTGTCAAGACTACAAGGAGCTGGCCTGAAGCAGAGGTATCACCCTTACATCTACTGTGAATTTGAAGGGGAAGTGTAGTTGAAATTAGCTCTGACTCTAAAAGGTGATATTTCTTAAACAGAAACACATGACTGATGTGAAATACTGAACTTCCCTTTATTAAGATGGGAATTTTCTATACTTTTGAATATTTAATGTGCCGCCTGTATACTGGAACCCACAGGACATGGCTTAAGACGGAGATAAACTCGTATCTTTAAGAGAATGTTTTAAAAGGGAATTAGTTGTGATGGTCAATATTTGGTTGAGAGTCCAGAAGACAGATTCTCAGCTAGGCTGGCCGACTGACTAATACATGAAGTGTCTTTGTTCCCATCTACTGCTTGGCTGTTATTGTAGATAATACTTTTCTTCACTGACTTGCCTAGTTAAATAAATACTTTCTTTTTTAGAGGCACTGTGTGTCCCTTGGTGATCAACTGGTGTCTGTACCCAACGTTGTGGAGTACCTTGGAGCAAACCTGGCATCTGTGCACAGCTCCGAGGAGGATCAGTTTCTACAGGCGTTGGTCTTGGAGAAGACTGTTGGTTTCCCTCCTACCTGGATTGGTGGATTTCTTTCTGTTAAGGTGGGACCAGTAAGCACAGTGTTATATAGCCATTATTGCAAGGAACTCCGTTCCATCATCTTGCTCAAGTGAACATCAAACCTGGTTAAAAAAAATAATGTCAGTTGTAGCATGTTAGCTACTTGTAATTTGTTTATGTAGTTCTGTCTGAGCTGTATGTCATTTGTGTGGACACCAGGAAGAGTAGCTGCTGCTTTTTAACAGCTACTGTAATGGCTTCCATATAAAATATCAAGAGTGCCCAGGAGATAGGTAGCCTCGCCGTTAAGACCATGGGGCCAATAAAGGCAAGGCTGCTAGTTTGAATCCCAGAGCTCACTGTGTGAAATCTGATGTGCCCTTGAGCAACACCCTGAGCCTAATTGACCCTGTAAGTCATTCTAGATGAATCTACTAAATTACTTCAATGTATTTAACTGTCAACTTCAGTAGGAGGCTTTTATACGTTTAAACCGGTTCTAGTTAAGTATAAATTTGATCAAAGTAATATATTCCAGACAGTCTTCTTGTAAAAGTGTGTATGGGGTTTCTAGCTTCAAGTTGTAGACCAGTTATGGTCTTTGAAATGCATTGATGATTGCAAATGTGAGGATTAGGCTCCATGTTCTTTACACAAGCAACAGTCCCAGTCAGATGGTTTTAAGTAGTGGTAGCTTTAACTGTTTTGTTGTTTGCAGGTGGAATAGAAAGGACTACATTAAGTTTGTTTTCTGAAACCCCACTTTCCCCCCTCAGGACAGGCGGTGGTTCTGGAGCGATGGCTCCGACTTTGATCACCAGAACTGGGCTAAAGGAAGGCCCGATGCTGGTGCCAGAGACACTTGTATTCATATCAACTTTGGAGGTACAGTAAGCTGTCATTCACTGATCCAGTCATCAAATTAAACTTATTCTTAGTTCATTTAACTATTTATTCTCATAGACTTTCATTCTGTTGTCTGTGTACAGCTGAGTATTTTGTTGTTTCGTCTTCAGGTCAACACCGCTGGAACAATGAATTATGTGTAATGAGCTTGCCCTCGGTGTGCTCCCTGAGACTCCTGCCTCTTCGCCAGACTATACATTAAAAGCAGCAATGCTATTCTGTAGTTCTGCATCAATACGTCATACTTTGTTGCTGTTAAATGAAGTCTCATTTACTACACAAATATTGAGGAATTGTTTGCAGCCAATAAAATGTGGACACTATTTTGTCTCATGCGTTATTGAACATGAATGATACGTTGAAGATAGTATTCTTTCTTACGGGTCCCCTGTGGGACTCAAACCCACAACCCTGATGTTGGAAGTGCCATGTTCGACTGTGTCACCAGGACATATAACTGTCATTGTGCTTAACTTTTTGTAAATGTTTACCTGTGAAATGACGCAGTATGTTTAGGAGGTTCAAAAGACATGTTTAACCTATCATGAAGTTTGTTTCTGAAGTTCAGTTTTAAAGAACTGAGGCCATTAAGCATTATGCCTGTCCTTTGTCACTACACACTAAAAAAAGTCCACTTGTTTACAATGACGACGGCGCCATCCTATAGGAAACCGAATGATGGCTGAATGTGCTATAGCCTGGATTTGTACCAGGTACTGTAGTGACGCCTCTTGTACTGAGATGCAGTGCCTTTGACTGCTGTGCCACTCAGGCGCAGGTTCCTGGAGTATCCTTTAGGGTTTCTTCAAGTTGTAACTAGGGGGAATCCCTTGTAAATGATCCTCATAGCAAAAATTCAGTCATGAGGTGAAATGCCAGCGGAGCTTCAAGTCCAATGTTTTATATCTGGGGTGTTGATGTTCTCTATCCGTAGCCAGAATGCTCACCATGCACTGCAACATCAACCGGGATTCCAGTTACATTCATCAGTGGTGTAGGGAGGTTGAAGTCTGAACATTTTTATTATACAGATGAACAAAACAAGCACACGACAGAATTCATACCTCGGTGTTTGTGGTGATTGACTTTTGCTAAAAGTTCTCATACCTTGTCCATAATTTAGAGTCCATAGGGTATTAACCTTTCTAGGACACACGTTTCCCCCCACATTCCGCTGGAAAGGCAGCGCGCGAAATTAAAAAATACAATACAGCAAATGAAAGAAACATCTTGTTAATATACCCATGGTGTCTGATAAATGTACAGCGAGATCAACATTTATGCTAGATCACCAAATCCAAAAAACACACAGCCATTTTTCCCAGCCAAAGATAGTCAAAGCCGAAATAGAGATAATGAATCACTAATCTTCATCAGATGACTCATAGGACATGTTACACAATACATTTGTTTTGTTCGATAATGTGCATATTTATATCCACAAATCTCGGTTTACATTGGCACTATATTCAGAAATGCCTCCAAAATATCCGGAGTAATTAGAGCCACGTCAAATAACATATTTTTTCATGTTTTACATATAATTAAAAATACACTTGTTCTTAATGCAACCGCTGTCAGATTTTTTAAAAACTTTAGGAAAAAGCTTACCATGCAATAATCTGAGACGGCGCTCAGAAATACACATTTCTCCGCCATGTTGGAGTCAACAAATTACATAAATATTCCCCTTGATCTTTCATCAGAATGCAGTGCCAGGAATCCTAGTTCCACAAATCGTTGATTTGTTCGATAATGTCCATTACTAGTGTCCAATTAGCTACTTTTGCTAGCACGTTTAGTTCACGTGTCCAAACCCTTGCGACGGTCCAGTTGAACTCGGACGAAAACTTCCAAAAATTATATTCCAGGTCGAATAAACTGGTCAAATTAAGTGGAGAATCAATCTTCAGGATGTTATCATATATATCCAATAACGTTCCAACCGGAGCGTTCGTTTTTGTCTACAGCGCAATGGAACACATGGCCATATGACTAGTGCGCGTGACCAGGAACTAGCATTCTGCCAGACCACTGACTCAAATAGCTGCCATCCGGCCCCACATCACACTAGAGGCTTCCTTCCACGTTCTACTGACTGTTGACATCTAGTGGAAGGCGTAGGAAGTGCCGTCAGATCCATATCTTACTGGGATGTGAATAGACAATGAGTTTAACATCAACCAGCCCCAGAATTTCAACTTCCTGTTTGGAATTTTGCCTGCCATATGAGTTCTGTTATAATCACAGACATAATTCGAACAGTTTTAGAAACTTCAGAGTGTTTTTTATCCAATAGTAATAATAATATGCATATATTAGCATCTGGGACAGAGTAGGAGGCAGTTCACTATGGGCACACGATTCATCCAAAGTGAAAATGCTGCCCCCTATCCCTAAAAAGTTAATTGAAGAGGTAAGGGAGGATGAATGTGCTCTGCATAACATACCAATACCAATTGTCGTACCTCGTCTGTATACCTGCGGACACAAGTCTTCTGCACGCAATACAGCTAACCTTATCCATTGAATTGTGTCCATGTTCTGTTTAAGATTGACACAGGAAAAGAGTTCAGAGCCTGCTTCTACTGTCCTTATCTAAATGTTTGTTGGGCAGGTAGGTTCCTGCAAGAACCCCCATCAGCTAAGGAGGTTTATTGATGAACCCCACCAATCTTATTCAACTGTAATCATGCACCTGCAACAAAGCTAGCTCAGATGTGCGAGTGCCTTCTGAATCCTAGTCCAAGTACGCTCTAAAAATGTGGAGTTCTAAGGTCCGCAGTTCTTTTTAGAACCTTACGGTTCTTGGCACTGAAAATGGCCCCCAAAAGGTTCTTCCAAGAACCACATAGAAGGTGGATAGATCTAAAAAAATATATCAGAAGACACTAATATGACCCCACCATCAATGCATGAATATGACCCCACCATCAATACACTAATATGACCCCACCATCAATAGACACTAATATGACCCCACCATCAATAGACACTAATATGACCCCACCATCAATAGACACTAATATGACCCCACCATCAATAGACACTAATATGACCCCACCATCAATAGACTGATATGACCCCATCATCAATACACTAATATGACCCCACCATCAATACACTAATATGACCCCACCATCAATACACTAATATGACCCCACCATCAATACACTAATATGACCCCACCATCAATATACTAATATGACCCCACCATCAATACACTAATATGACCCCACCATCAATACACTAATATGACCCCACCATCAATAGACACTGAAATGACCCCACCATCAATACACTAATTTGACCCCACCATCAATAGACTGATATGACCCCACCATCAATACACTAATATGACCCCACCATCAATACACTAATATGACCCCACCATCAATACACTAATTTGACCCCACCATCAATAGACTGATATGACCCCACCATCAATACACTAATATGACCCCACCATCAATAGACACTAATATGACCCCACCATCAATAGACACTAATATGACCCCACCATCAATACACTAATATGACCCCACCATCAATACACTAATATGACCCCACCATCAATATACTAATATGACCCCACCATCAATACACTAATATGACCCCACCATCAATACACTAATATGACCCCACCATCAATACACTAATATGACCCCACCATCAATATACTAATATGACCCCACCATCAATACACTAATATGACCCCACCATCAATAGACACTAATATGACCCCACCATCAAT